>NW_019416254.1:1958675-1962765 GCF_000390285.2 Anoplophora glabripennis
GTTTTGTAGAGCTCCCGTTAAATTTCATATCTAAAATAAAACTACACTGAGAAAACTACTCTCTGCCGTACTCTCTGCCATACTCTCTGCCGTTTTCTCCTAAAAGAAATTCATTTGACCCCTGGAATTTATTTTCTTCACTGTAGCTACCTGTGCACTTTACTCTAAACCGAGGGTAAGGATTACGTGGAGTTTCCCCCACGTCAAATTTAGGGAAACTGGCGTCCGAGATTAAAACCGACTATATAAGTTATTAACTAACATTACCGTTTAGAGTCCAGTCCGAGGAATAGAAGACTGTTCCGAAAAATTAAATTACAGGGGGTGTACACACCATAGTTAAAAGTAATTAAAATTTACACCGAACGATCCATAGAGAGAGAACCGAGGAAAAGTGTGTCACAGTCTTATAAGCGGCGATGACCCTAATCAATATTCTTCTTTGTATCCTGCTCAGCATATCCCTATACTTCCGGACCTTCATTACCTCTCCCCACACCTCCGCGCCGTGTATTAATGCCGATTGCGCAACTGTCGCGATCAGCTGCCTCTTACTACATCCGGGACCCTGCATCCTCGGCATCAATCTACCCAGGCTATGTACCATCTTTTCGACTCGCGCCGCCGTTTCCACTATATGCTTCCTGAATGTTCCCCCCCTTGTCCAACCAAACTCCCAGATACTTCACATAGTCCCTAATTTCCAAAGGATATTCCTGTACCCTGAGATTGATTGCGGCTGTGCTCCGCCTACCCCCTGCAATCATTGTGACAGTTTTTTCCACGGCCAGTTCCAGTCCCTAGTCCTTCCTTTATCTTCCCTATACATGCTCCCACTTGCCTCTGGATTTCCTCAGCCTCCTTAGCGATGTTCACCAACACCAGATCGTCCGCGAATGCTATTAGTGTGTTTCCAGCTCCCAAATCCATCCTTAACATTCTGTCGTACAGAACCTTCCATAAGAAAGGTCCCAAAACCGAGCCCTGCGGTACTCCGCTCGTGATCTTCCTTAGTTGGCCATTTTGTCCCTGAATCCATCTGTCCTGAAAATAATCCTTGATCATTGCCATCATATAAGGCGGAACCTGCCACCACTCCAACTCTCTCTTTATTTCCGTCCACGCTACAGAGTTGAATGCGTTCTTTATATCTAAAATTGTGATGGTGACCCATTCCCTCGTTCTCCAGGTTCCACTCCGTGCACTGCTAGCCATTTCCACGACTTTATTTATGGCATTTATGGTAGAAGTTCCTTTTGTGAACCCATACTGTCTGTCGCTTATCCCTCTTTTTTCCCTAATATGGTTTTCAAGCCCTTCCGCTAGGATCCTCTCCATAACTTTTCCCATTACATTTAAAAGGCAGATGGGTCTAAAGACTCTAGGGTCTTGTCCTACCTTTCCTGGCTTCCTTATTAATATTAGCTTAGCCACCTTCCATTCTGCCGGCACTTTACTCTCCACTAATATTTTATTTAACGCGGAACACACTTCCTGCGGTATTTCGTTTACTATGTCCTGCCATAATTCAACCGTCAAACCGTTTCTTCCAGGAGCCTTCTTCTTTTTCATTTTATTTACAGCATCTTTCATCTCCCTTATATCTATGGGTGGAACGAGCGTGACGTCTATTTCCCCCCAAACAAGGGGATGATGCGTCGGAAACAGTGCATCTATTATTTTATCCTCATTCTCCATATCTATAGATTCTGGGCAAATCAACCTCGTTCTCTTGACGATGATTTCGAATGCTTTGCCCCATGGATTTTCATCCAGTTCTTGTAGCAGTTCCCCTCATTTTTTCTTTTTAGCCAGTTTAATTTCCTTCCTCAGTACCCTCTTGCATCTCCTGTATTCCTCTAGGTCTTCCTCCTCTTCGACCGGATCCCGTCGTCTCCGTACTCTCATCCATCTTCTTCTAGCTATAATACACTCTTCCCTTATTCTCTTAATTTCTTCGTTCCACCAATATACATTCTGTTGTTTCCTCCTGCGAGATGGAGGAGCCACTTTTTTACATGTCTTTTCAACTTCCTCCGTAATTTGTGCCATATCCTTATCTTTTAGCCTTTCTCTACTTTCATTTATGTATCTTTTCATAGTGTCCCTTACCTTCCCCTGAAATCTCCAGACCACTCGTGTCGCATTTATAATTTCATTCCTTCTACCCCCCTGTATCTTGAATTCGATCATTTGATGGTCACTTAGTCACTTCTTTACTAACCTTCCATTCAACAATATCCTCCCTACCATCCACATTAGCCATGGTGAGATCTACAATTGATGTACCGTTGTGTCTCATACACGTGGGCTCTACTCCTTGGTTTGCTAGAAACATACCATTGCTAGCCATCCATACCTTCATTATTTCCCCTCTTACATCTTCCACTCTATCTCCCCACGTCCCCGATCTTGCGTTAACCTAACCTAACCTAACATAATCTAATCTAACCCTATCCTTCAGACAGATCATTTTTTAATTTTTAGTTTAGTTTTAGTTAAAAAATGGTATAGATCTTACACCTTGTTATAAAGATATGATTAATTTTCACAACCGTCACTGGAATCAATTATATTCATATACAGGATGTCACGACTTACAGCTGTACAGGCCATTAACATAAAGTAAAAAATAAATAACTTCAAATATTTTTTATTAAATTGTACCTAAGAACACATAAACTATAGGTAACTTCCTTTAAGCCCTCTACAATTTTATATTGTGCTAAATTAAAAAATATTATCTTTTTTTNTTTTGTTGTTCTTTCTATTTGTCACATGTTTAATTTGAATTGTATGTAAATAAAGGTTAGGTGTATTTACTCTGCTTTTGTTTTATATAAAACAAAAGCAGAGTAAATACACCTAACCTTTATTCACACACACTTCAAATTAAACATGTGACAAATAGAAAGAACAACAAAAACATTAACAACCATTTAACATAGAATGAGAGTGCCAGGCTCACCTAGAGCTCCTGTGGGGAAAGAGCATGGCAGAGAAACCCACGATCGTTGCTCTAACTACCCAAATATAAATACAAAACAACCGTTAACAAAAGGCATCGATTAAGATCCTTTGCTAATGATAAATAACACCCGACTTATTTAATGCCTCACTAAATATCACCTCACTCGAATTAGACATACACACTTCCAAGTAAAACTGAAGAGGTTTGGTGTTAGTTAGCCGGCAGGGCCGGAAGGTAATAATAACAACAATAATAACAACAACAATAATAACAACAATAATAAGATGCTTCATTTCTCCTGAGACATAATACAATGCATGGAAAACGTCAAGTAAATACAATAAAATTCAAGGTACTGGAGTCCCATACGGGAAGCAATCCAGAGCAATTCTTTTTTTGTTTTTAATTATTCTTTTTTTCAGATTCATTCCTAACGGGCGAAAATGTTAGTAAATTCAACAGGACTCTTATATGCGTATGACATAAAGTGAACACAAGAAATGCTTTATTACTTGTTTTTCGAACAATGTAATCATGACAAAACAAGTTAAATGTGAAACAAAGGAGTTGTTATTGCAATATCCAGGCAGTCACGACAATATACACATATTTTAACATGTAATAAATAATAAGCAATCTTTAATAATAATATTCTAACTAATGATATTGGTAGCCTTATTTTTATTCAGTTTGTTGTCAATAGTGGGAAATTGGAGGCCAAATTTCAAAGAAAAACACCAAATTTTCTCAATTGTCGACGTTTCGTCACTTATCGTGACATCCTCAGGACACTATAAAATTTAATAATNATAAACAAACGTAGTTGTGGCCAAAAATATGTGATCGTCATAAGGAATACCTACGTTATATATATCTATTTTTAATTGACCGGAAGGCACTGGCTACTAACTTTGAAGAGGGGAAGTATGGTTTAATTTTATAAAACAAAAGCAGAGTAAATACACCTAACTTTATTATTTATGTACAACAGCCCTCAAATTAAACATGTGACAAATAGAAAGATCAACAAAAACATTAACAACCATTTAACATAAAATGAGAGTGCCAGGCTCACATAGAGCTCCTGTGGGGAAAGAGCATGGCAGAGAAACCCACGAT
>NW_019416255.1:0-4967 GCF_000390285.2 Anoplophora glabripennis
GAAGATAGTGAAAGGGGATTCAGATAACTAAAGCGTAAATATTAAAAAGGTTATATTAGTAAAATTTTCTGAATTATCCTAGCCAAGAATAAAGGAGACAAGGGGTGCGAGATACCAGGCGAGTCTAGAAGTCCCATCTAGCATATCTAGAAAACCACAAGGAGAAAGTAAGTGGACGCCTAGAAGGGAGAGGACCGAAGAGACGATACAGAGGGAAAGTGCCGACTTAAGAGGTCAAGGACAGTGGAAGAAAGAAGGATAGTTGATAGATATTAAGTGAGTGACAATAATTATTCTTAGAAGATAATAAGTACATGTTTATAGAATAGATATAAGGTAGAGCAGGTTAAATAGGGAATAGAAAAATTTAGTAATTTGTTTGTCATCTTTATGTCAATAAAAAGTTTGAACCCAGATCACACTATATCATTTAATTCTTTTTCAAATTCAGTTACCAGTAAAAATTTAATATATGAACCGACTTCTGAGATGAGAACTCATGTTCTAATAAAATTCTTATAAGTTATTTGTGCAAAATTGACAAAATTAATTTAATTGTCAATCAAATCATTAAAAAAAAATAAATAAAATTATAATTTAATTTTAAATCCCGAATACTTAAAAAATAACATTTAATCTTTAAATTACAATTTATATTAAATTGAGTGTTATCCTATGAGAAAGCTAGCCTGGTAAGTGATACATTATATTTCCTGAACTAATAGTAAAATTTCTAACATTTCACTGGCGCTCAACATAATACAATACAAACCAATACACGACACATAACAAAACTAGTTGTCATAATTGGAGCATCACAAATATGGCGCCCACCGTGGGGCCCAATTAAGAAGATACGATATTATAACGTGATAATAAGAAGATATTATATTTAGAAGAAATAACATGGATCTAAGGAGTGGTAATGCAACAAGAAGAGAGGATTAAGATATAAGTCTGTCTGAAGAAGAGAGTAGACCAGGAACAAGTGAAAGCAAGGAAACAGGACAGAAAACGGAGATGACATGTTTATTGGAAATGTTCCAGGAGATGGAAAAGAAAAGAGAAAAACAAAGAAAGGAAGATATGGAGAGACAATTAAGAAAAGAAGAAGAACAAGAAAAANATAATTTCATTTTAAATCCCGAATACTTAAAAAAAAACATTTAATCTTTAAATTACAATTTATATTAAATTGAGTGTTATCCTATGAGAAAGCTAGCCTGGTAAGTGATAAATTATATTTCCTGAACTAATAGTAAAATTTCTAACATTTTACTGGCGCTCAATATAATACAATACAAACCAATACACAACACATAACAAAACTAGTTGTCATAATTGGAGCATCACAATATATATATTATATTTCCAAAACATTATGCATTTATTTTTTATCTACTTTTATGTTATCTTATCATATTTTTGTTTTTAATTAAAATTTTCAAGTTGGTGACCCATTAACCGAAGTTCGGCTTCGGCTTCGGCCAAAAAAAATCACATTCGGTCGGTCTCTACTCCCCTGTATACCCCTTCATTTCTGACATGACCTTTCGGGACACCTTGTATATTGAACGAAGATATAATAATAAAATAAATCATATACTTATGGAAGCAGACAAACAAAATTTTAGTTATCAAAACTACTTGAAAAAAAACTCATTCGTAGTTTTGAAACTAAGTGAAGTGCTTGATATAACGATATGTATTTTTTTTTGGTTGCCCTTTTAAGTATAAGATATTTGGCTAGACAGAATTAGTTTCATCAATGAAATAAAACATGTTACAAATAAATAGTTACGCCTTAGAGTCTGCATTAATTTTTCTAACTTTATTTCATAATTTCAGTACAACTT
Organism: Anoplophora glabripennis; assembly: GCF_000390285.2. Lineage (NCBI taxonomy): Eukaryota > Metazoa > Arthropoda > Insecta > Coleoptera > Cerambycidae > Anoplophora > Anoplophora glabripennis. The sequence goes on from NW_019416255.1 coordinate 1,857, forward strand.
GTAAGTATTCTTCATCCAGGAACGAAAAATCATCAAATTGCTTAAATTCAGTATTTGGCGGAATATATCTCTTTAACCTAGGATACTCCGTATTCAGCACGATAATAATCTGTCTCTATAAATTAATAACGTTAATATCAGTTTACGGCCAAGCCAGGCGTATTACCTTATATTAAAACAACTTTATGGAAAATTACGTTCTGAAATAGGTAGTTTCCGCTTGGTGTATGACGAGACAGGAGCATATTTTCAACGGCGTGTATTCATTGCTTAAATTTATTTCGAAATATTTGGAGTTAAGGGGATTTATTAAATTTGTTATTAATACTGCTTATGCAGCCATCCTCTTTTATACAAGCTCCTAAAATCGTTATTTCAAGGTATTAAGTATTACAGAATTCAATTTCGGATGCCGCTTGCGATATTGGGGTAATCGTCGGGATGGATATTTCGGGCAAATGAGGGTTCCCTTTGTTTCAGGTGCCAAATTAAAATCTATGAGCTTATACTAATAACGTCTTAGTGCCACCAGCGGTTATTGACAGGGTCTTTGGAAATTGGGTTGACATTTGGTGCGGGTAATACCCAATATGTGTGGGGGACGTAGACCTTAGATAAACGGACAGATATTGTTAGGAAATATTGTTCGAAATTAATATTTGCTAAATGAATTTCAATTTAATTAGGACAAGAAATATTAAATGGAATTACTATTTGGCATTTTTCACCATTATATTTGAAGTTGAATTTATCTGATAGACTTAGACCTACTGGGAACTTGGTTACTCTTTATAAATAGCACAACTATTTTTTTCGTGGACATTTCGCTCTTGATCAACATTTATGTTTTTAATAATAAGGAAAATTAAAATGTTAAATTAAGCTTGCAGCAAAATGGTTTCTCTGGTAACAACATCAAGACCTAGACGAAACAAAGAACAGAAGGAAGAAGATAAACCAATAGCCAAAGCTCTCCTGTTATACGTCAAGGGAACTACAGACAAAATAAGCAGGGTTTAAAAGAAACATAAAATAGAAGTCATCTTCAACACAGACAGGAAGATTGGCAATATCCTACCATCAGCCAACACAAACATTCCTTTAGAAGACCAAGGAGTATATGAAGTTCCCTGCGGGGACTTTGAAAATACATACATTGGACAAACTAATAGAAGAATTCAAACCCGGAAAGAAGAACATCGGAATGCTGTCCAGAAAAATGAAAAAACTTCATCATTAGCTCAACATGCAAAAGACACTGGCCACCAGATTGATTTCGAGAATACCAAAGTACTAGCAAGGATAGCATTGAGCAAAGAGGCAATAGAGGCACTCGAAATTGTAAAACAAGCTTGGAAACCTGTCTTGGAAACTAAGATTAAATATCCAGTGATACGCAACGGTGAGAATAGGCGCAGCAGAACACAAGAACCCACAGCATCGTTAAGAAAGCACAGTATGTAACTCACCAAGTGGACAAACAGCTTCCAATAAGCCGAACGTAGTAACGCGAAGCAGAAGCAAGAAGACCTGAAGATGGTAAATGAGATTTTACCGAAACATAGCAGTAGTCGCCATCTTAAAAACCGTATAGTTTTTTTTCAATTAACCTGATTAACACCACCTTATCAGATTAAAAAAAAATCACTAAGTGTTTATATTGAAATTCGGGGGTATAAAGAAAACCATAGCCTTGGATCCCCAATTTAAAAGCCGTGGAAGGATCACAAGAAGCGGTGTTCGATGCCATTTAAAATTAAAAAAAAAATTGTTGAATTATCTTGAAGAATTATGTTAGACACACTGTATATACAACCTTTGAATAAGAGCGTTGCTCTTGTAAACCCTTTTATTTAATGCGTTCTATGATTTTTAATTAGATAAAATAAATAAATTAATTATATCTGAAACAGTTTGTAATTACGACACTGCAATCCCAGATAGCACACAACATCCATTGGATCTCTATTTTCTGCTATCTTACGACCAGCTGTTTTTGGACATCCATGATCATAAAACGCTATACGCTAGACGTTCATTATATGCTTCACTTTCTATGTATCTATGGAACAATGACTAGAAGTGGATGAACAGAGAGAAACATTATCTGGATGTTTTAGAGACATTGTCCATTGTACGGCATTTATCTCCAGTGGATGAAGAGAAAGAAACAAAATCTGAACGTTGAATTGTTCATTGTACGGCCATTCTATGTCCAGTTTTGATTCTTGATTATGAATCTTGGGTGTTCTTTCACTGGGCGTACTTCAAAAGTCATCCAATGAATGTTAGTAAAACGGTATCTGTTGTATGGTCGACACTGTCCATTGTCCATTTTTGTCTAGCTCTGATTCCTTGATGGACGTTCCATGAACTATCCATCCCTAACAGTACATTGTTTCAAAAATATTTTAAAACATTTTCAATATTGCCAAAATGTTTTTAATTATTTTTAGTATTCACCTATATACCTAATTATCTACTATTTACGAAATATTTTTTAAATACTTGCAAATGTTTTATCAATATTTCAGATACATACATCAACATTTCATTAATCCTGTTTTACATGATTAATTATATACAGGGTGTCTCACATTTAAATAGCAGGACTTCAGGAATCAGTAGAAGACCTCATTTTGAGTCTAAAAGTTCCTATATACAGGGTGTCTCACATTTAAATAGCAGGACTTCAGGAATCAGTAGAAGACCTCATTTTGAGTCTAAAAGTTCCTATATATATATATATATGGGTCCTAAAACGCTTCGTTTCTGAGATACAGGGCGTTCAATTTTATTTTTGTTTTATTTATTTATTTTTTAACTAAATAACCGCTGACAAAAAAAATCATCATGTTGCGGCGAAAGACTTAGTATTTGAGGGCAAATAATTTGACACAGAAAATCATCGCATATTAGTTCCAGTGGTGGAGATAGAGGGGTCTCTATGCATATTTTTATAAAAAAAAGTATAGCCGATTTGATATTTTGCAAATGTTTTCGAAAAATATGAAAGAGCATTCAATTTTACCCAGAAAAGACCCTCTTGTCCAAAGTCGATAGGAGGTGGCGTTTTCAAGAAAAACCGAAAATACTGTTTAGAAGTCAAAT
>NW_019416255.1:9414-47692 GCF_000390285.2 Anoplophora glabripennis
TTTTCGATAAGAATTTTCCAAACAAGTACGTGTGAAACATTAAATGTTGCCGCGATTTTCCTCGTGCTAGTTTCGGGGTTCTCCTCAATTTCATGTAAAATTCCTTCTTCAAGTTCCGGTGTTCTTACTGTTTCAGGGACTCCTTTAGCACTGTGGTCTACTTTTAAATTTCCGGTTTCGTGAAGACGTCTATGAATCCCAGAAAATGTTCTCGGATCGGGTAGTACGCGATTTGGATACCGCTCTTGGTATATCCTCCTGGCTTCGTATGCATTTCCGTCGGCAACCCCATAAGTAAAATGCATGTCAGCTAATTCACCGATTGTAAAATTTACCATTTTTTATGAGATTTTACCTCCTACTCTAATAATTTTTTAATAATGAAAAATCAATGTCAACTTTATTGCGAAAAGAAGCGTAAAAAATTATGACACTTTACCCAGCCTACTAATTTTTATTTCATTTGCTTTAAGGGGGCATTTAATGAGCTTACCGTTTTTTCTATCCAAACATTTAATATTATGCCTACGTGAACGTCATTTGTGAAAGTAGAAAATTAATTTTTGCCCAACAAAAAGTGTTTCCACGCATGGTGGGTGTCTACAAAATGGCAACAAAATATCAAAAGCAGTCTCAATGAACTTGGGGAAAAAACTTTTTTTGGTTTTCATTTTTTTACGTGCAAATGGTGCGTCGTACGAGAGTAAGTCTAGGGACCGAATTTGCTGTAAAATAAATGGAGATTTTAAAAATAATTTTAGTGTTTAGAAAAAGCAGTGGCGTACCATTTTTTTCTTCAAAAATGTTTAGTTCAAACCTCGTACGGACGTCGTTGGCAAAGATTTTAAAAAATTTTTAACATCAAACAATGCTCCTTAATGATTAATAGGTGTGTACAAAATTTCATAAAAATATCTGGAGTGATAAGAAAATTATAATAAAAAAGTAAATTTTTTTCTTAAAACTGTAACACTCTGTAGCTCAAAAATTAAGAGGTTTAGGACATATGTTGATATTAAGTATTCTTCTTAAAATGACCCAAGGATTCACACCCTTAAGAATCCCTGTATAACTACGATTGAGTTTCAGGTAAGTTCTTTTGATCGTTTGATTTGGTGCCTTATCAATATATGAACATATTTTCGTATGGGTAAGTTAAAGCCAGCTGTTCGACAAAAGTAGAAAATTTTATTTTATTTTAAAAATTTAATTTGTCCCATTCGACAGAACACAAATGTTAATTTTAAATTCCATTCCATTGTTTAGATAGTTTAAATGAAAATATCATGTATTATTTTTTAATTTTTAATACATTATTTAGAAGTGCGTAAGTAAGGACAAATTACCCAATAAATAACGAAAAAAATGAAAACTATACCACATATAAATAACTTCAGACAATATATGTAAGTAAATTAAATAAATATGCAAAATTTATATTTACAAGTATATTAGCATATTCAAGACAACTCCCCAATGTCAGTCTCAGTAAAAATATTTACAAAAAAGGGTTATCCAGACATCTTTTTGTAGCATTTATTTGAATTGTAAATATATACCAAACCATCATACTTTTTTAGTAGCTACATTGGATATATTATTTCTAGATGAAAGTCCAGTGCAACTGATTTAATCATGAACTGTTCCTTTTTACGAACGTACCCCAGAAGTTCCCAATGGGATGACACAATTGTTTTCTTTTTCTGCTAAAATTATTGATTTCTGTGATACTGATTTTTGTTACGTTCGAGCCTGATTTTCTTTAGATCTCTAGAGATCCCCCAATACATTTCTTATTTACAAGTAAAAAAGATACATCAAATTTATGCTATCGGGAGACAGGAACAATCTCTACTTTATAGAAGCCAAATTTAGATACTCTAACATGAATAGCATTTTTATATACCGTTCAATAAAATATGCAAGCTCTAACAACGACCAGTGCCATCAGACAAAGGTTTTGTTTGACCTGATGTCGTTTAATTTAAGGTTTCTACATACAATGTATACAGGGGGTTTCTGAAATAAGTGCGTTTCATGAAAATGGTGATAGAGGGCACGAAAGTGAGCAATTCTTATTACGCAACTGATAACGAGAAAATTAAGAAAATTAACCATAAATGTAAGCCAACCCTGTGTATGTTATGCACGTGCATTTCGCTCTTCTCTAATTGGCTGTCGTTCCACGTGACTTCCGCAATCAAGCAAATCTGATGGAAGGTCAGTTGGTCAGTATGGCTTGTGTTCTTTACTTGTGTGTTGTAGTATTACTTAACCGACGTATAAAATATTTTCTAAACTAGCAGATATGGTATTAATGTATGGAGAATGGCAGTACAATTTAAATGAGATTAGTCGTTTGTATGGAGTCGGTTACCATAACAGACAACAACCTAAGAATATAACAGTGTAAAGAGCAGTTCAAAGATTACGGAATACCGGGAATGTCCACCTGACATGAAAATCGTGAACGGGAAACGCCGGAACATATTTTCGACAACGAAGAAAACATCATAAACCTTGTTGAGGAAGATCTGAGGCGCAGTACTCGCGACATTGTCTGAGAAGTGGGTGTATCTAACAGTATCGTGTGACGTTTACTACGGGAACAATTATTACACCCCTACCATGAAAAAGGGGTTCAGGGATTAAATAACAATGATTTTCAGCCCCGTGTGGAATTTTCCTTGTAACTTCGACATCAAATAGCACAAGATCTGAATTTTACAAGCAAGGTGCTTTGTACGGTTGAATGTTGTTTTACTATGGACGGCATACTAAATTTTAGATTACAAAAAAAGATCTAATAAGTAGTTCAATAATTATCATATTTTTAACGGATCGATTTAGAAACGGCAAAAAGATACTGGCAAATATAATCTACTTTAATTTCACACCATTCATTCCGTCATTCATGGTAACATTAAGTTTATAAATTATAATCCTGAATGAAGACATTCTAACACAGAGACGGTTATTGCCTCCTTAAAAAAAAAAACGGAATGATTAATACGGTCATCCTGTAAAAGTTCGTCCTCGAACCTTTAGGTATATATGTTCCAGGAAACAATATTTCAAATTAACTAGTTGGGTATAAGTTTTGATGAATTAATGAGCCATATATGAGAGTGGACCACATCTGAATGTGAATATACACCCTTCTTCAGAAGAGACCCCGAAGCACAATATAAATAGTTTCTGACTCAAAGTTGGGTTGCCAGACAAAATGTCTGGTTACTTAATATAACTGTTGAATTATCGACAATCGAGTAGTGCTTCCGAACAAAGTTTATACATCTGGCCATTACCAAAAGAAGGGCCGATGAATGTCACCTTCCAAAACCCATCGCCAGGAGACGATGAAACCACTTCAGCGGAAGGAGTCATATTAGTGTCAAAGCGACATAATCTTATTTTTTATCACGCTATTAGATTTCATTTATATAACTAGAATGTCATGTAAATAAAAACGCTTACTTCAGAAAATATAAAAGTTATTATAAAAACAGCTGTAAAGATAAAGAAATCCAAGATTCAGATTGCAGTAAACTCGTGACAGAGTGTTTTATTGTGTATGCTCGCAACGTAACTAACCTAAAGAGTGCTCCAAATTGATAAACATCCTGTATAAATAATAACTTTAGTTACAAAGTGAGGTGTTGTATTTGAATCCATTAAAATGACTAATTTTCCACTTAATATAATATTTTTTATTTATCACATATCGGAAAATTCCCACATATTTCAAGCCGCCTCGTGGATCCCCTGGGGCTTCACCTCGAGCGCTTCATATTATCAATCAAAACATTGCCGTTCAAACTAAAAACTTCATGCTATTCCTCAGATAAACATGAGAATGTGTAAATATAATACAAAATGGATGTTTCCTTGCAATTTCATTTCAGTTATTAATATATTTGTCATTTAATAAAATTTAGCGAAATGAAATGAAAACTTTAAAGACATATTTGAGAAACACAGAATTATAATTAAAATTAATAAAATGTATACATGCTTCAATTTCAGTTATCTATTTACTCAATTTTTTACGAGATATTTATCTAAAACTGTTGGCTCCTATACTTTATTATAATTTATGTATACAGGATGATTTAGTCATGTCATTAATTTTAAGGGAAGATAGGGGAAAATGAGTAGAATACGAATATGTGATTAAAAAAATTAAAATGCGTATTTACGCTGAAAGAAAATATTTTGAGATAATTATTTAAACCCCTTTCCGGATCGCTCCTGACCACTCACCTAATCTTGACCTATCGCATTCGATCACTAATCTAGCTTTTATTGCTTTTTTAATAGTGAGCGAAAAATAAGACCTTTTTACTTACACATGAATGAAATATTAACAAGCAATATTTATTTGTTAATAAAAACAAATGTATAATGATAATAATTGTGTTCGAATATTAGTTTATAAGGGTGTGGTGTGTATAATCCATAAAAATTAAACTACAGCTTCCTGTTGATATTTGTAATACTTATACGAAAAAGTTCTATCTTCGCGTTTTTTTTTTGTAAATTAAAGTTCATTTATTCCACAAAAATGAAGGCCAACCCTGTGTTATTTATTAAAAACTTTGGAAATGTTTTTATACGACCCGAAATACAACCTTATAATTTAAGTCGGTATAATCTAATACTAGTAATAATAAAAGAAGGTTAGGTTACACTGTCAAAAAATTTATGCAGTCAACTGATTTTGTATTTGTATTATTCATTTAATTATTTAATATTAAGCATCGTTTTTTAATTTCACGATAGTGACTGTAATTTTTATAAAGAAGTAAAAAATAAGAATAGCGTGCCGATTACATTAAAAACGAGTTTCTTATTTCTTACTTTGCTTAATTTTTTAGTTTGTGAATGAACCGAGAAGTGCGTTAAGCGGCTGCGAGATACGGGAAGTGTTATTTCTCGAGGAGAAGGACGTGGTCAGCAAGTGAACCTTAATGTTGAAGAAGCAGTGTTGGAAAATCTTGACGAAGACCCCCACAATTAGTACTCGACGACTCGCACAGCAAGTAGGAACCTCATCTCGTACCGTACATCGCATCTTAAGGTTCAACAGATTTTACCCTCGGATTGTGATCAACGAATGCGTTTTTGCAGATGGTTTTTGCGGTAATGTGCCAATCAAGTAGACTGAATGCGTCGGTGCCATGCCTGTATCCGTGCTAATGGGGATCAATTTCAACATTTTCTCTAGAAATGGTAAGTTTTATATCATTATATTCCATATTTTAATGGAGTTTGTTTAGTGCGCGCAGTCGGCAACTACCTACAGATGCTTACGGATGTGGTTTTGATTGTGAACGCTTGCAGAAAAAACAATGCATTTAAGATGGTAATTATTATTAATTATTATAATAAGAAAATATCAGTTTATTTAAATATCTATTTTTCTTAGTTTCTACTTTTACATTGAAAAATTCCCCAAATGTTGAGAACTATCTTTCTATCTTTCAACAACGATTTGTTTACGCGGCTGGTCTACAGCACGTAACTCATCGTACAGCACACTGACAGGACCGTTCCAGAGAAAGTATTTTGATCCATAATTTACGAAAAAAAAAACGCAAAAATAGAACTTTTTCATATAAGACTTATCTATTACAAATATCGTTAAGAAGCTGTAGTTTAATTTTTATAGATTATACACGCCACACCCTGTATAGTATTTTTAATATTGTTAACGTTTTTAATACGTTTTACAATTGAATGAGTCGAGTTTTTAGTATTATGTTCAAATAATTATTCAGTTTGTAGTACATATACCTTATAACCTTTTAAAGACTAGTATAGTTAGTTACGTTTTTAAAATATGAGTGCGGCTAAAATAACACTCACTCGTCCGTCCATAACATTTTGTTAATAAAGTTGAAATCCGCTGCTATTTGATTTTGAAACCTATTGCAAAATTCAAGACGACTCACAGTTATTGGACAAAATTATCGCCACTCGCCAATTTTCATCGTCTCGTCGTGATTTTTTTTAATAATCTCGTGGTAATCTGAATTTTCATATTCCGGTGCTGTTTTTTCGAAAAACCTTTTTTTTAATACTTAGGGAGCACCCCAACCTCAATGTCGAAGAAAAATTGTTGTATCTGCTATTAATAAAATTGATTATTATGACCCTTGATGATATGTCTGACGTTTTTTCTTCAAAAACCTAACCTCAAAATTATTAATTCTAACCTAAAAGCCTTAAACAAAATTTACATTGGAAAAAAAAGTTTTTTTACACGCAAAAATTACGAAATAGATTCAATAGAACCCTACGTAACATGTTATACCCAAACCATGAATTTGAATCTAAAAAACCTAACTTCAAAACCAACATTAACTGAGTTTAAACTCACTAATTTAAGGATTAATAAAAAAAAATGAAAAATATCTTTATTGTACAGAGATTCGATCAACAATTTTTCCGAGAGTACACACCTTGTGCCATACTGTACCCAAATCTGACACCTTAACCCAAAAACCTAACCTCAAAACTGGAAAAATTGTCAAATCAAATCATTAGAGTGAAAAAAATTGTCACAAAATTATTTTCTTTAATAAAAAGTATAAATGTATTTTTGTTGAGTGTTCATCATCGCGATCGCCAAAACCTTTAGTCAAAACTGAAAACCCCGAAATTTTGTTTAACTCGGATGTTTTGCTAGAAAAATTCCATAAAAACATCTACATAGCAATAAAACGTTTGTAAAACGTGATTGTGCCCTATTATTACTAACCATTTATTAAATTTGCAATGAAGCCTGATAGACTTACCTAACCTCAAATTCAGGCCTTTGAGTCTAATATTCCTAAAGCCTAGACCCTCAAATTCTTTACCCAAACCTCTACAACTGAACACCGAGTATTTAAAAAATTTTTCTTCGACATTGAGGTTGGGGCGCTCCCTAAGCATTAAAAAAAAAGTTTTTTCGAAAGAACCTCACCGGAATATGAAAGTTCAGATTACCACGAGATTATTAAAAAAAAATCACGACGAGACGATGAAAATTGGCGAGTGGCGAGAATTTTGTCCAATATTTCCCACTGTGCGACTGGGGAAATCAATTGTTTTCAAAGTTCTTGCCAAATAGGGCGCCCAGTTAACGGGAGTTAAGGGGTAATTTGCTTATTTTTTTCGATTTTCTTCGATATTCGAACAAAATGCGGTTTAAAATTGGATAGTAGGCTGCGATAGAAACTTTGACATACTGAGCAGTTAGAAGAAAGAATAAATAATGCTTTTCATCAAATTCAAGCAACAATGATTTTCGAACAAATTACATTTTCGTCACTAAAAAGTTGTCGCGCATGTGCTCGTGGAAATTGAGTTATTTTTGAGCATCTACTTAAATAAATTCATTAAAATGATGACTAATGTCAATTATTTCTTTATTCAAATAAATAACCGAACGATTAGTGTTTGTCATGTCATTTAAGTAAAAGTGTTTTCAGTTCGATTTTTAAGTTTTACTCGAATATCAGTCTTTTTTCGTAGAACATAAGAGGGTAGTAATTTGTAGAAAATTGAAAGGCGAATCCGAAAATATCATGATTGTTGCCTTATAGCAGTGGCGTACTATTTTATTTAGAAAAATATGCTACCGATACCCTGTATCTCCGCCACTGAAACATCTAAATTAAAGAGCCTCAGATTTTAGATAATGTACATACATGTGCCTAATTTCAAATTATTTTACTTGCTAGTTTTTAAATTATTACATAAAAATTAAAAACATTTTTTAAGTTTAACACCCTGTATTTTTTTAACGAAGTGTCCCAGATACTTTATACGAAAGACCCCCTTAAAATTCACCAAAGAATACGAGGATTCATTTTTGATCACCGTTTGTGAATAGCCCTTTATTGATTTCACTTTTCATTATAGTTTGTAAATTTTTAAATTCTTCGAAAGTTAACAGTTGGTTTTATATGCACGGCAAAACTTCGTTTTGGCTTTGACGTTATTAATATGCAAGTTAAACTAAGTAGGTTATGTATTTAATTGCATTAAAAATAAAATTTAGGAACGCACATTTCAAATATGTTGTAAAGTTAACTTATGGAGACTTACGGGAATTTCATCTATTGGATTTATGTGAAAGCTTTTTCTAAAAATAAAATTGATTGTCAAATCCCTAACTTATGAAATTTTATTACCAATTTAATTTTCACTTTAAGGAAGCGCTTAAGTTAAAAACAAAGAATTCTAACGAGCAAAAAAGATGCCGTTTTTGGGCTCTCCATGAAATTCTGCTGAACGGCAAGACAAGAACTTTAATGAGCTATGTAAAGAAAAACATAAGCAACCTTCCTACGCTATTATTAGAAATGTAAAGTGCGAAAGTTTCAACGGCAACACCTAAATTTATGTTGCGCCAAAAACAGTTTTCAAGTTTTGAGTGCTATAAAACACAGAAGCTAAAACTTATCTAACTCAATTCCAAGTTTGCACGAGCAAACAGAAAACAATCAAGCAACAAGTAATAGAGAAAATTCTACTAAAATTTCTGCAAACTGCAAAGCAAATAGCTCAGTATTAACTCCACTTAGCTGCGACACGAAGTTCCAGTTGAGAAAATACTTGGACTAGTGTCTACACGTTGAAGGTGATTTACATTTAAGCTATCTGCCTTGTGTGAGCACTTTGTACCCTTTCTTTGTGTGAAATAACACGTATTTTGTTTTCCTCTTTTATACTTTCCTGAATATGTGGTAGATATACTACGATATATTTTGTGTATTTTCTTTAAATCCACATACGTAACTTAACGTATTAGAAACAATGATGGAGCGTTTTCCTTGTCCAAATTTAACAATATTTGCTTATACAGGGCGGAGAAAAATTATCTTCGTATAGGTAATTGGAAAAATGATTCTGCACATATACACTCACATAAACGCGAATAAGGTTGCGTTTCTGACTTAGACAGAGCTGCGCGAGATTGAGAAAGAACGCATTCGGCTCGAGGGAATAAGATATAGGCGCGGAACAGTAGCTGTCACTACACTAAAGGAAGTGTAGAAGGATTTAAAATTCTAGTGAGATATTTTATTGCATGAGGGGCCTTCTGGGTCCGATATATGCAAACAGTTTTGACAGTTTCCTAAATCATTTGAACAATTGGCTTGCCTTGGTAGCTAGAAACCAGCAATAGCTGATCTATAGCGTCTACAGAAAACCCGTCTACACCGGTAGATACCTAGTACTCGAACCACCACTTGGCATAAAAAGGACTATATTCAAAACTATAGAACTAGTGCCATATCGGACTAGGGCTTTTACAGGAAAATGATCTTAGAGAAATAAACTCTCTGTTCATTCCTGGGGTATACCGCATACCATGTGAGTGCGGGAAGGATTATGTAGGTATGACAAAGGGATCGGTTATTACAAGAAGGACAGAACATGAGATGGCTTTAGGACTCAAACAACCTGAGAAATCCCTCAATATGAGTTAGTTGAAGGACATGCAATAAATTTCGAAGTCACCGAGGTACTTGTGAGAATGATTAGGTTTTATAACGGAAGGCCTTGGAAATCAAACAACTTCCAAATAATACGAATCGCGATGAAGGCTTTCTTATGAACAGAATATGGTTGCCTCTTCTAAATAATAAACAACGGTGTGAGGGGGAGAATGCGTGATACAATACTACACTCAAATCACACACAACGGAACCACCGGTAACTTCGATACATATTATGACTATCATACTACTGCACTCGCGTGCAGTCCGCGGCGCTGTAGTGGGGATGTATCCGAGACTACGCCCTCAACTCCATTCCATAAGCGGGATCTTCCACCCTACTCCCACTACAGTGATGCGCAGACCCAGATGCGCGCAGTGATACCAACACGGTGACGAGGTCTCAAGTGGCCTCAGTCGTGAGGAAGCTTTTGCATAATTTACTGAAGATGCCGACAGTGAAAGACGGCGAAATGTTTGGATGAGAACAATTACAGATGCCACTATGGAACGTTTCAGAGGACCACCATTGTCTGATAAACGGTTCCGTCCGTAGTCTTCATAGAACCAACACCAAGAACCGATATTAACGTAAGTGCTGGTCCCCCCAACAGAGCCTAGTTTTAGAACAACCAGGGTAGCCAAAGATTCTTAGCTAAGGTTAAGGAAATGACGATAACGAACAACCCGAATAACTATGGTACTTTAAATATCAGTACGCATTGTGAAGCCTTAAAACTACTATAACATAATATTTATTGTATTCACAAAGTATATTATAAAAGCAATTTGTTCCATTTTCAACATCATTATCTGTGAGTGTCTTTGAGCAAAAAGTTCTTAAAGTAATAGTTGAAAAAAAAATTCTAATGTTAAATTTGTTATTCTTAATTTTTGTGACAATATGAGAAAATACGAAACAGATTTTATTGTGTATATAATTTATTTTTGTTGTCGTACGAAAGTTGTTTATTGTACATTTTGCATGAAATTTTACACATGTCAAAAGTTTAATCTTTTGAAGATGGCAATTTATTTTTATAAACTTTTAATTACGTATATTAATATTTCAATTTAATCTTACATATCTGTTAGTGTAAGTTGGTTTTCTTTTTAAGAATAATGGTTAATATTATTTTTTTATATACTGTACCCCAAATGTTCCGGAACAGCAAGATTAATAATGAGTTTTAGGTAAAGTTCAGGTATACAGAAAATACATTCCTTTTGTCATTTTTTGACGTGTAAACAACCCCTAAGGACCACAAGGTTTCCTCAATTTTATTCAATTGCACGGTACGACTTGTGATTATGTCATTTGAAAGATAATTTCATTCTCTTTACAGTAATGTAAAGTTTTCTGGAAAATTTTAGAAAACAAATGAGTTACAGCTATTTTTTCTTAAATACACAAGTTTAGTATTAAAAAATACAAATGAAAAAATAACACATTATAAGTTTATACTTCGAATAAAGAATCTATTTTAATAAATGTTTGAACTGTCTCCCATCCTCAATTTGGCAATATCCCAACCTATAGTAGAACGACGTTACAATGTTTATTAAAGTTTTTCTAGTAATTTGTTGCAATTCCTCAAATATTCTGTTCCTTAAAAATAAAAAAGCAAAAAAGCAAAATAACTGGTGGTTCTTTGTTATTTACATTATCTAGAAAAATTTAAAGTTTAGGATAAAAAGTGTTCCATGTTCCAATTTTTGTATAAAAATTACAAATTACAAATTGTTTTTAATAAAATAGCGAAATTTACCAACAAACTACTAACTTTTTCCGATATTAATAAAAAAAAGAAAATAGTTGAAGACAAAAAGTAATAAAATTATTGAAAAGAAAAATTTTAAATTTTATATGATTATTTAAAAAAATCGCTAACTGGCACCTAAAAAAATAGTAGCGGGCTTTGCAAGATTTTTAATTTTAAAAAGTTATAGTTTCCAAACTTGTGACATTTATTTTTCACTTATTACCTATGTTAACAGCGCGTACTCCTATAAATGTGAACAAATTGTATAGTAAACGCTTTTGTATATAGAAGACATGTAAAAGTTCAGATCCAATAATTCAAAGCCATCAAAAATTTCGCAAGCTTACGCGACATATACCTGTAATTTATTAGCAGACAGCATAAAAACAGAAATAAAACCAACTTCGATATTGAATAAATGGCATCAATAATAACAGAGTACGTTTGTAACAGCGGCACAAAACATAAAAGTTAATAAAGATGTCAAAAAGTGCTTAATAGGGATTTGATCAAATTGACTAACTACCATAAAAGAAAAACATGAATGGGTTCGAGTCTTTTCGGACTTCGTTCTCTGCTGTAATTGAATTGCTGTTGAGGAGTATCAATATTGAATTATCCTTTTAATATCATAGAATGTTTTTCCATCAAGTTTTTTAGAAAGCATGCGAAAACTCTTACATAAGTGAAGGTTGAGAGCGTTCACAGTAAACTCACTGATGTACACTAGATCGTTTATTACTTGAATCTGTCTCTTATTTGCAAGAGCTAACAATTTATAGTAATTAATTCACAACGTAAGCTATTTATTTTATCTAGCTAAGCAAGATATCTAATATAGTATTATTGTTATGCAAAAATATAGAATTAGAGATAAAAATATATACAGGGGTTAACGGGATAAATTAAAAGGCATTTAAATTTTCTGAATTAAAAGGCATTTTTTATGAAAGAATTTTCGATTTTAAAACACCTCAAAACTATAACTAGAAAGTTTTATTATTATAGCTTTTACAGGGTGTTCACAAACTAGGTGCAAACTTTCACTCATTGCATTTTCAAGGTATTTTTCCATAATTTTATTAACCGAGGGTATATCTACGCTGTCTCATTGATTTTACTCATACAGGGTACTCAGAATAAGACAGCCAAATTATATATTTCTTTTATTATACCAGAAATGAGTTTCACAATGGAAATAATATTTAAATGTTTTCTATTCGCCCTCCATCATTTGGTATGCACTGTTTAATTCGTCTCCTCTTATTTCTAATGAATCTCCTCAACTGATGTGGTGTTATTTCTCGATATGCTTTCTAATTTTATGGCATGAATCTTAATTAAAAAAATTAATGTGTTTTGTGGGATTTTATGTGATCGAATAATCGGGCCCTTCTTTTTTAACGTTAATCTATACGCAGAAATTGTTTTGAGTTTTTTAAATATTGATTTCTGGGATTCAGTACATGCACTTCCTCTTCATGTATGTAAAACTGAACCTCTACCTTCAACTAGATGGAGCACCTATTCATNATTTCATATTTTAAATAAACATATTATATATAGATATTTATAAATGCGTGCATTGAGTATGTTTCATCAAAAAAATTATTATAACGCTTATATAAAAATTTATGTAGGTAATATGTATTTCTGTCTTACTTTGACTAATTCATAAAAAGATAGAGAGTATAAAAAAGTTCTTATCTGTCCTGGCGGCTTCTCGATGAAATGGTCGAGCCCTGTGGATGGAGTAAAATGGCGACGTCAGGTCCTAAATTGGGTGGAGCGGTATATCTGCGCCTAGATTGGGACTCGGGAACTGGAGAAACAGCACGGAAGACGTTTTCCACTTAGAATTTAAATTAAAAATACCATATTGCCCTTAATTCTGGCCCATCCTTAAATTTTAGTTTGTCCTTAAATTTAGCCTGTCCGACAATTTAGCCTGCCCGTAAATCTCTAAAAATATGGAGGAAAAAAAATAATGAAACCCCATCCTTAACGTTCTTTTTCTTTGGGAAGATAATAAACAAAACTTAAACTCACCTTTTAAAAGAGATTTGTAGGACTAAGAAGAAAAAGTATGTACAAAAAAAAAACTGGAGCTTGTCTGCAGGTGTTAGTTACACAATCGGATATCTTGAAGAGGCTGAGTTCAATTTCTCGGGATACTATCGGTAGACATCGAGGAGTGAATGGCGTGGATTTTTCGTGTGCAATTTTCAGATCCCCAAATGTAGGAAGATTGGTGGTTTATAACCCGCACACCTTATCCCATCGCCTACTAAAATTCAACTCCCTGCTCGATTCTCTGAGAACTCGAAGGTTCTAGTACCACGGAAGTACTTTGATTTGGTGGGGGTAACATTTCCGGAATAAACGATTGATGAACTCGGCAACCAGAAATACAAATACAGATGGTAGACATATGTGACACTCAATACCTGATGAATGGGACTGTTAAATAAGAAGATTTATTTGATGGTAAGTATTTGGTAGTTAGTAATTAGTAATTAACCTTTTTTNTTGAATATACATGTGTATGTCAACACAAGTTGTTCACTTTTTTACAAGACCGTTGATTCAATCAGTCATGTTTTAAAAGTGATATATTGATATGTATACTGAGCGATCCTCTTTGCCGTTGCATATGTAAACTCTTTCAAACGAGAAAACAAAAACTAGCCAGGTGAAATGTAAAACAGTATATTGTGAGAAAATAATAATACATTGACAAGTAGAGCACTTGAGACTAGAGAACGAACTTTATGAATTACTGACTAACTTCTACATCGTAAATGTAAACTATAAATGAAGGTTGGGAGCGTTCACAGTACTGATGTACACTAGATCGTTTATTACTTGAATCTGTTTCTTATTTGCAAGAGCTAACAATTTATAGTAATTAATTCACAACGTAAGCTATTTATTTTATCTAGCTAAGCAAGATATCTAATATAGTATTATTGTTATGCAAAAATATAGAATTAGAGATAAAAATATATACAGGGGTTAACGGGATAAATTAAAAGGCATTTAAATTTTCTGAATTAAAAGGCATTTTTTATGAAAGAATTTTCGATTTTAAAACACCTCAAAACTATAACTAGAAAGTTTTATTATTATAGCTTTTACAGGGTGTTCACAAACTAGGTGCAAACTTTCACTCATTGCATTTTCAAGGTATTTTTCCATAATTTTATTAACCGAGGGTATATCTACGCTGTCTCATTGATTTTACTCATACAGGGTACTCAGAATAAGACAGCCAAATTATATATTTCTTTTATTATACCAGAAATGAGTTTCACAATGGAAATAATATTTAAATGTTTTCTATTCGCCCTACATCATTTGGTATGCACTGTTTAATTTGTCTCCTCTTATTTCTAATGAATCTCCTCAACTGATGTGGTGTTATTTTTCGATATGCTTTCTAATTCTATGGCATAAATCTTAATTAAAAAAATTAATGTGTTTTGTGGGATTTTATGTGATCGAATAATCGGGCCCTTCTTTTTTAACGTTAATCTATACGCAGAAATTGTTTTGAGTTTTTTAAATATTGATTTCTGGGATTCAGTACATGCACTTCCTCTTCATGTATGTAAAACTGAACCTCTACCTTCAACTAGATGGAGCACCTATTCATAATGCGGTAATAGTACGTCATTGGTTGAATGAGACTGTCCCGAGAAAGTGGATAGGTCGCGACAAAACGGATTGTCAAGTAACGGTTGAGTGGTCGTCGAGAGCTCCAGATTTGACGCCTCTTGATTTCTTTCTATGGGGAACTATGAAAAATAAATTGTATAAAACAAGGCCCCGGGACATAGAAAATTTATGTAATAGAATTAGACAAGCATGTTGACAAATAACACCACATCAGTTGAGGAGAGTTATTATAAACAATCAAATGATGGTGGTTAGTCTACCATCTTCAGAAAATAGTAATTTTAAAATTTTGTTTCGTTATGAAACTCATTTCTGGTATAATATAATATTGTGAGCACCCTGTATGAGTGAAATCAATAAAACTGCATGAATATACCTTAGGTTAATAAAATTGTGATAAAATACCTTGAAAATATTTCTACTGTTACAGGATACTCTGCAATGAGTGAAATTTGAAGTTTGCACCTATTTTGTGAACACCCTACAAAAACTATAATAATGAAACTTTCTATTTATGGTAAATGCTATCCATTTCTTTCTTAAAAAGTGCCTAATATGATTTTTAATTTTTAAGGGTCTTCTCTTAACGATAGTAGGCCGTAGAAAAGATCATATGTCAAAAAATATAATATCAAAAAAGTAGGTCTACTACCATATAAAAAAAAAAGAATTATAGAAATCGGCCAACGCCATCTTAAATATGAAGGTGTACCGACTTTAAGTGAAACACACTGTATATGGTAGTTCGTTTCCTTCAGTGTTAAATTACAGAATTGATAAACCAACATTACAATTTATTCTATTTAAATTATTTCCCAGTATCTTTTATTATTGGAATAAACTGTACAGTTCTGCGTCCCAAAGTACGTACAAAAAAGCTTACCAATTAAAATTTAAAAGTAGCACTTGCTTAAGAATTCTTTAATACTCACATCACAGAGAAATGCTCAGCTTTTATCTGCTTTATTACTTTCGCTTTACATTCCCTTTGACGGGCTAATAAGCCACCGCTTTTTGTTACTATGATGCACTTTCAGCTTTAGTTTTCTAATGAAAGAAAGAACTGTTAAAATGAAAAATGGAACTCACCTGATACATCAATTTTTAAACATTTGTATGTTAATTTTATTATGATTCAATGTTATTGTGAGGCAGATATATCTACGATTGTAGATTGGTTTACCTTATTTTATTTTAAAATACCCTTATTCAAATCAAGAATTAGCGGATATGGTATTAATGTACGCGAAGTATGATTATGATTTAAATATGAATTGTTTGTATGTGAGTCGTTGCCCTTAAGGACAGTCCCAGAATAGTGCAAAGTGCCGTTGAAAAACTGCGGAACACCAGTAGACTGAACACAACGTATGAATGCCGTGGATAACAAAAACCGCAACATGACTAAAGTTCAAGAGAACTTGAGCCGCAGTATCCCCGATACTGCACATGAAATGGATGTTTCAAATAGTACTGTGTGGCGTGTGTTACGGGATCAGTTACTGCAGGTACCCTTATCATGTACAACATTTCCAGGCTCTGACTGCAAATAATTTTCAGGATTGTTGCAGGTTTCCAGTAAAAGTAGCACTATTACCAAATTGTATCGGGTGTCCCAAAAAGATCCGAAACCCTGAGATCTCTTCAGGATCAAAAAAAGTTTAAGAAAAAAGTTGTAGGATTCCAAAAAACCAATTTTGTAGTGACCTTATTTTTGACCTTGACTCCAATTTTTTAGGTTAAATCAAGATCAACTTAAAAATTTCAAATAGAAACCCCTATTTTCTATTTTGTAAATCGATAGAAAGTAAAATTTTACATCCGAATATGGAATCAAACATTTTTTCTTGGATATCCTTGAGGTAATTTCAAGGTCGAATTTTTAATAACTCGAATATCATTACTACTTTTAATGACAACTTTATTGGTGATTTTTATTTGCCCTTGACCTTATGTTCTTGGTCAGATCAAATGTCAACATCAATAAACCACCAAATTTAACGTCCAAATCCAATAAAAGTTCGTTTAAAGATCATAATAATAATGATGATATAGAGAAATAACAGAAAGTTTAAAAAATATGAAAAAAAAAACAATAATGAAAGGTTGACAAAATAAGAAACATAGGTTAAAGACGATCAATCTGTTTTTGGCTTCTTGATGTACATACAATTTTCAGAGAATGTTCGAATTGAAGACCATCTACAGTTTGACAGTGAGCAATTCGTTGAAAAAAACTATGAGCATTTCTAATAATGTTTTGATCTATCAAAGCAGCTTTGTAACCGACCTAAACAAATACTTATCTAATTGCCGATCATTCAGTCTATATTACATACAGCTGGCCGTTTACAAAAAGAAGGTGTTCGGCTTCTCAGTGGAAAGGGAGAAGAGACATAAAGTTAAATAAATGATATTGGTAGGGCCCCAGACAAATTTCTATCACAGAATACCTCAGTATTTACATTACCTCAAAATTTGTCAAACTCAGGCAAAATAAAATGATATATGAAAGCCAATCTATATTAATTAACCATTTGAAATATATATATATATATATACCTATATAAAAATTTTTTTTCAAATGGTTTTATCTGTTAACGTTTAGTAACTTGGATATACTTTAAAATATTTAATATGCCATTGGCACAGTAGTTACTGTAGTAAATTTGCATATTTTATTTTACACGATTTACTGCAATACATATTTGTATATAGGCGGAAATTAAGGTGCTTACATAGTGGGTGTTATAACTACGTGTAGAGAGCAGTAAAAAAAAAGAAATAACTTGCGGCTACTAAGCTTCCTGGACTCTGANGGATTGTTGCAGGTTTCCAGTAAAAGTAGCACTATTACCAAATTGTATCGGGTGTCCCAAAAAGATCCGAAACCCTGAGATCTCTTCAGGATCAAAAAAAGTTTAAGAAAAAAGTTGTAGGATTCCAAAAAACCAATTTTGTAGTGACCTTATTTTTGACCTTGACTCCAATTTTTTAGGTTAAATCAAGATCAACTTAAAAATTTCAAATAGAAACCCCTATTTTCTATTTTGTAAATCGATAGAAAGTAAAATTTTACATCCGAATATGGAATCAAACATTTTTCCTTGGATATCCTTGAAGGTAATTTCAAGGTCGAATTTTTAATAACTCGAATATCATTACTACTTTTAATGACAACTTTATTGGTGATTTTTATTTGCCCTTGACCTTATGTTCTTGGTCAGATCAAATGTCAACATCAATAAACCACCAAATTTAACGTCCAAATCCAATAAAAGTTCGTTTAAAGATCATAATAATAATGATGATATAGAGAAATAACAGAAAGTTTAAAAAATATGAAAAAAAAAACAATAATGAAAGGTTGACAAAATAAGAAACATAGGTTAAAGACGATCAATCTGTTTTTGGCTTCTTGATGTACATACAATTTTCAGAGAATGTTCGAATTGAAGACCATCTACAGTTTGACAGTGAGCAATTCGTTGAAAAAAACTATGAGCATTTCTAATAATGTTTTGATCTATCAAAGCAGCTTTGTAACCGACCTAAACAAATACTTATCTAATTGCCGATCATTCAGTCTATATTACATACAGCTGGCCGTTTACAAAAAGAAGGTGTTCGGCTTCTCAGTGGAAAGGGAGAAGAGACATAAAGTTAAATAAATGATATTGGTAGGGCCCCAGACAAATTTCTATCACAGAATACCTCAGTATTTACATTACCTCAAAATTTGTCAAACTCAGGCAAAATAAAATGATATATGAAAGCCAATCTATATTAATTAACCATTTGAAATATATATATATATATATACCTATATAAAAATTTTTTTTCAAATGGTTTTATCTGTTAACGTTTAGTAACTTGGATATACTTTAAAATATTTAATATGCCATTGGCACAGTAGTTACTGTAGTAAATTTGCATATTTTATTTTACACGATTTACTGCAATACATATTTGTATATAGGCGGAAATTAAGGTGCTTACATAGTGGGTGTTATAACTACGTGTAGAGAGCAGTAAAAAAAAAGAAATAACTTGCGGCTACTAAGCTTTCTGGACTCTGATGCTGCACCATTGTTGTTGTCCACTAGATGGAGGCCTCTGTTTTTTTTTCTCAGAAACGGTTGCTTTCGAATGCAAAGTGCAATAGTTGATGTAGGTACAGTGTTTCAATCGACGGTCCAATAGTCCACACAGAGAGTACTTCCACCGGACACAGTTCCTGTGTTTGTTTGCTGTGAAGTCTGCAGTGTGGTAGAGAATCTTCACCACAAAAATTGAAGGTCTGACTTGACTTGAACCGTAGAGCGTTAAATTAATTACAAAATAATTTAACTAATTAGTACTTTAATTACTAATTTAATTACAAAACTAGACACATGACTATAAGTAGGTAGTATAATCGCATTAATTAATTAAATTATTGGAAAACACATGTAAATTACCAGTTTTTGAAATCAACGTGGCAACACGACACCACAGTAACAAACTATAATAAATAATAATAAAATTGGACTCATTATCCAAACAAACATCGCTGAAGCAACAACAACGATGTGAAATCTATATAACACAGTACTCAACTTCGTGAAGGGGTACCTGACTCACTATTCCCACTGTTAGTAGCAGAAAACTAGCAGAATAACAATTAGTTATACTTCTTCTCGGTGGAGTCACCGGCACTATCAACCCGCACTCTTTATCCTGATATCCACAGGTATTTGTTGGATGTTTCAAACAAAAATACTTCTTGTATTCCACGGAACTACTCCAACTAAATATTACGCTAGTTGAAAATCTTAATCCTACAATGAGATGATCAAGAAAATCACCGATTTTCACAACTCGTTCCCCACCGGTCATCAAATCTTACACACACCAGCCTAACCTCTCTTCCTCCCGCGAAAAAAGAGCCATGTGACCAAAGGCGTCCCACGGAGACTCGCGACACACGGTGGTAGAGGCTTGATCTTAATCCATACTCCACTAGAATTCTACTTGGAATTGATAGTACGTTACCTCAAACTAAGAACGGCAACCAATTTAACACGAATAACATTAATTTATCGAATAAATAATGTATCAATAAATTCCACAGCTTCACAAAGAATGCGTTCGATCCCATCGAGTTATTGAGAAAAAACAAATTCGACCTTGAAATGACCTTTAAGGAGATCCAGGAAATAAATTTTTATTTCATATTTGAACGTAAAATTTCTAACTATCGATTTATAAAATCAAAAATAGAGGTTTTTTATTTGAAATTTAATTAGACCTAAAAAATTGGTCACCGCTGAATTGATTTTTTGAAATCTTACAACTTTTTTCTTAAACTTTTTTGGGTTCAGGTCATTTTGGACGCCCTGTACAAATATAGTACATTCCATTATATACACGTGCAAACATGCTTTTTATTGCACAACGGTACATATTTCTCTAACTGTGACTTTTTATAGGTTTTCCACAATGGACCTGTACATTGGCCAATGCAAGATCCCGATGTAGTTTTTCGTTTGGTGATGTATGAAGCAGCCAGTGAAATTAGACAGATGGGTAAAGTGGCATACGTGCAAAATAATTTTATTATTATAATTATTATTTATGAGAGACTTCATCACCTACAAATATTAAAATAAACACATAACACATGAATTAGGTATACAAAATGCGTATATTGTGAAATAAAAAATTTGCAAACACGATGGAGAAAACGCCATATAATTTCGAATATAATTCGATGGGATTTAGTCAAAATTTTGGTAGAGAAGACAATTAAAAGAGACTTCTATTATTGAAATTGTGAAAGATGTGTTGAATTATTTCATGAACTTGAATCCTTACTAAGTAGCTACAACCAAAATTTAAACGTTCAAAGTTAGTTGAAAACGAAATGTTATTTTAGTTTTGAAAACAAAAATAGATTGATGTTCGACATATCAACCAAAAGCATATATTGATGCTGATTTTTATTTATCTGCGCTTTCAAATAAATTTCTTTGGCCAAATGAAAATAATTAAAAGAAACTACACTTTACGAACAATGTTGACGTAAGGAATTATTTTATTAATTTTAAATTGATAAAAAAATCGGCTTGAATAAAGGGTACATAATTTTTTCTGATATTGTTTCTCTTTTCAATAATGTTTAAATCTCTGTGATGTCTAGCAGGAGAAAAGTTATGAACAAAATAAGTTCTGAGTTCTAAGTAAATTGCCCTCTAGCGACGCATAATGAAAGTTTTCTCTGACTGGTCCAATAAAGATTGATCTACTTAGTGGGTGTGCCAAATGAGAGACTAATTGAACTTGAATTAAATAAGTTATTTAAAAATAAAAATAAAAAAACTGAACTTTGATAAGCTGTAACTTACAAACAATTGACAATTCGACCTCCCAGAGATTCCTGACGGACTTCCAGAACACCCTGTATACAGGGTGTCCCGAAATTCATGCAACAAAATTTGGTCATAGATTCTTAAGACAAATTTAGGGGACACGTATTTTTTCTTTTTGCCAACTGGCCCCCTCCTTCGGAGTTACAGCCCCCTGAAATCTGCCCCTAAGAAGTCTTTTTTATATCTCAAAACCATGTAGTACGAGAATCACTAAATTTTGTACACAGGGGTTTTATGACATATGTAATCTCACAGTGCTACGCTTTTTGGCGAGAAACCCCCTTAAGACACTTTTTCGTGGGCCCCTTTGGAAACAGAAAAATTTGGTTTCAAATTTGATTTTTTTTTTAATTATTAGTTAGCTAGAAAGCCATTGAATTTAGAAACTTTATTGTCTCTTGATATTTGTTTCGAAAAACGCAATGTTTTTGAGGAAAATGGCGAATCACGATATGCATTCGATCACATTCTAACATTTTTCTCGAAAACATTGCGTTTTACGAAAAAAGTATAGAGAGAAAATTTCTAAATTTAATGGCTTCCTAGTGGACTGATAATTTTTAAGAAATTTAAATATTCGACCAACATTTTTTGGCTCCAAAGACAAGGGGGCCCACGAAAAATTGTCTTAAGGGTGTTCCCCGCCAAAAAACGTAGCACCAACAGATTCCACATGTCATAAAACCCCTGTGTACCAAATTTAGTGATTCTCGTACAACAGGGTTCTGAGATATAAAAAAAAGATTATTCTTAGGGGCGGATTTCAGGGGGCTGTAACTTCGAAAGAGGGGTCCACTTGGCAAAAATAAAAAATACGGGTCTCCTAAATTTGTCTTAAGAATCTGTGACCAAATTTTGTTGCATGAATTTCGGGACACCCTGTATAATGATGAATAATTTTCTGTCTGGATAGACGCTTTACCAACCCCAGTACATAACATGCAAATCCGCGAAATGGCTTATAAACAAAATTAATTTCTCTACGGCCCTCTTCTTCCTCTCTTTTCCCGAGAGACACTAATAATTACCATACTTGATGGTTGATTAGACCACTTTATTAAACATAAATCCATTAAACTCCAAAATAAAACCAAGAGATGTAGCAGCAGATTAATTAAAATAAGTTTATTGCTCTTAATTTATCGAAGAAAGGAGAAATTAATTAATCGATTCAATTAATCAAAGTAATTACAAGCAGCTATCTACTTCTCCTGAACTTTAGCACTAGTTAGTGTCGTATGTCGTACATTTAATAGGTTAGTTATAGACACTTACCGTGAAGCTATTCAAAATGAGATAGTGTAGACGTGGAGGAGCATTTATGAGAAATTTAATATCCATTTAATACAACGTCGAGGCATTGACAACTGGATTATAATGAAGACTAAGCAGTGAAAAGCGAAAATCAGTAAAGGCACACTAAATTACCCAATAATAAATTGCGTAGTGATTTGTAAATCCAAATCTGGGATTCTTACGAACAAACCAATACTTAATGCCGAGATAAATACAATGTTTAGACTAATTTATTAGACTTACTACAGGGTGTCCCGAATTGATATAGCCATACTTCAGGAATAGATGAACACCGACTCTTATCAAGCGCTTTCAAAGTAGGTAAATCAGTTGTCGATTTAGATTTTGACTGAAATATACCAAAAAAGTTGTTCTATTTGCCCAAAATGCGCGAGGACTTATTCTTTTAAAGACTGTTAGTCACAGAACATTAAATATCGTTATTTGGTACAATACCCATTACAGTACATGGCAAACTCTAAGTCCAACGATGCGGGAGTTCATCAAATATCAGTACCATTAAGCATATTTTTTCTCTGAAATTTTGTGCCATAATGGCACTCACAACTGCGAACATTTTAATGCTAATAAATTTCGGATATTTAGATTTAATCGTGAGTTTGTTATTACCAAAACTAAAAGAGATGACGAAGTTCTGTTATTCATAAAAAATATATTCAAAGCAGTTAAAGTTGATTGTAATATTCTCTATTCATGAGAACAATATTATTGTTTTCTGATGAGGCATGTTTCACGCGCGATGGTTATTTTAACAGCCACATTTGGGAAGACGAAAATCCTCATGCCACGGACATCAGCAACAATTTTCTGTAAACATTTGGGCTGGTATTGTCAGGGGCTGGTTCATTAGTTTACTTGCTGCCTGCTCATTTAAACGCAAACTTTTATCGACATTTTCTGCAAAATATTTTACCGGGATTATTAGAAAATGTTCCCTTAGATAATAGGGCAAATATGTGATTTCAGCATGATGGAGCACCACACTTTGGTTTAATCGTGCACCAGTATCTGGACCAGCGATTTCGCAATCTTGGATTGAAAGAGGAAAGACGAGATACTATGGGTTGGCCTGCACTTCCCCAGATTTAATACCCCTTGATTTCTTCCTTCGGAGTTATTTGAAATCTTTAGTCTACGAGACACCCATTCGTAATAAGGAAGATCTTATCGCAAAAATAATGCCGCTTGTGCACAAGAAGATGCTGTCTTTGGAATCTTCCATAGGGTGCGTAAGTCAATGAAACGGCAGTGCAATCTATGTATTGAAGCAAATGGACAAAATTTTGAACAATTATTGTAATTCATAACTTCATTAAAATGCAATAAACACCTTGTAATATACAGGGCGTTCAAAAAGTTTGGAACCCCCTCTCTATCTCAGAAAATACTGCTCAAACAAAAAATGATTAGGACAAAAGTTGCAGGGTTTTGAGTGAGCAATCCAACGGTGACCTTGACCATAACCTTGAAGGTCAATTAGAGGTCAAATTGAAAATTCTAAATGGAACCGTATACTTTTGACCCCGGAAATGGTAAGAGCGGAAAATTTTACGTTGGAATGTGACCTTGACCAAGACCTTCAAGGTCATTTAGAGGTCAACCTGAAAATTTTTAATGGAACCGTATATTTTTGACCCCGGAAATGGTCACAGTTTTTCCAACAACCTGTCTCCGAAGGCTTTTATCAGTGGAAAAATTACCGAGATGTTAGGGTTAAAAGTGAGCAATCAAACCTTGACCTTGACTGTAACTTGGAGGTCGTTTACAGGTCAATTTGAAAACTTTTTTAATCAAATTTTTAGTCAAATATATTAGATCCGTTCCGGGGTCAAAAATATTTGGTTTCATTTAAAATTTTCAGGTTGACCTCTAAATGACTTTGAAGGTCATAGTAAAGGTCATGGTCAAGGTCACATGCGATCGTAAAATTTTCCACTAATATCATTACCGGTGTCAAAAGTATACGGTTCCATTTAAAATTTTCAACTTGAGCTCTAAATGATCTTCAAGGTCATGGTCAAGGTCACCGTTGGTATGCTCACTCAAAACCCTGCAACTTTTGTCCCAATCATTTTTTTGTTTGAGCAGTATTTTCTTAGATAGAGGGGGGTTCCAAACTTTTTGAACACCCTGTATATATAGCGCCAAAAATAGTATAAAATCTATTCCTAAGTTCAGATATAATGATGACTTAATCCATGATCCTCAGTTGGTCACAAATTGCTTTGCGGACTATTTTTCTCTTTTAAAGATTGAATTGAAGAAAATAACTCCTCAGACACTTACTTTAAATTCACATTGAAGTAGTTACATCATCTGCTTACAAAACTGTTAGAACTGTCACTCGTTCTTCAAAGGGTACATTATCAATCTTTCATCAAGTCGAAATGGAATATGCATCTATTGTCTGGAACTATTTATACTGGGCACGTTAAGTTTTAGAAACATTTTGAAAATCATCACTGTATACTCTTAACGGAGTATACCCTGAGAGAGGTTTTCCACGAGATATCCTGCTTGCACGTTTTAATATACCTGCGCTTGAAAATGTAGAGCTTCTCAGCAGGTTATCTTTTTGCATAAAATCATAAACAATCTAATTGGCTGTGCCTTCTTAATAAAATTTTGATTAAAGTACTAAGATGTTGGAGCACATAATATCTTTAATATCTCTCTTATAAAACTAATATTATGAAAGCTTCTCCTCTGTACCAAACGTTCATTAATTACACAGCCACACAAAAAAAAAGTGCCAGGTCCGAAAGACAAGACCATGGTATCCATATGGTTTTGGGGTCGCTGAATCCGAATCCGGTGTCCATTTGACACGATTATCTCTGGTTTAAGGTCAGTTCAAGGTCAAATATAGAAAATCAATTGTCAACAAACTAAACCTATGTAATAGGGTAATACAAGCGAACATTCAGCACAGTAGAGCGGCATCTGCTGCTCTCTGTGCCAGTGTGGCGCGCGCAAATGCGGATTTAGCTTTGATCCATGAGCCTTGGGTATATGGATTCCGTATCAGAGGATTGCAGGTAAGTAATGGTGGCTTACTGTATTGTGGCCACCAAACTAGACCTAGAGCTTGTATTTATTACAAGAGTAGTATTAATATTTTTCCTCTTCCAGGGTTCTGCACGGATGACCTGGTGGCGGCCGAAGTGACTTATGTATCGGAGGGAACGCAGAGACAACTGGTAGTTTGCTCAGCGTACCTCCCTTACGATAAGAAAGAATCTCCTCCAACCAGGGAACTGAGGGACCTGGTGGCCTGGTGCGAGAAGGAGAAGAAACAACTCATCGTGGGATGTGATGCTAACTCACACCATACGGTGTGGGGAAGCAGCGATGTCAACGATCGAGGTGAGTCTTTACTAGATTTTCTTTTTAGTTATAATCTAGAGATTTTGAATGTCGGGAACGAGCCCACCTTTGTTATAAAAAATAGAAGTGAAGTCATCGATATAACAGTGGGATCGGGACCGATATGTAATAATATTGCGAGGTGGCATGTGTCGAATGAGCCGTCAATGTCGGATCATAGACATATCCACTTTGAAATTATAACGGATTATAATCCGCAAGTAAGAACCTACAGAGACCCAAAAAGAACTGACTGGGACTCCTATAGAACGGAGTTACAGGCCAGGACTAGGGAAATCTGTACAAAACTAAGGAACACATATGATCTTGAGAGGGCCGTGGAGGAACTCCAAAACGCCGTCACAAGATCATATGAATACAGCTGTCCTATCAAAGTGAGGTCCGATAAGCACACCGTACCCTGGTGGAGCAAGGAACTCACGCAGTTGAGGGGACAGACAAGAAAACTATTTAATAGAGCAAAGCGGACAGGAGAGTGGGAGACTTATAGAGCAACCCTCACTGAGTATAATAAAGAAATTAGAAAAGCGAAGAGAGACTCATGGAGGAAGTTCTGTGAGGATATTGATAGTGTCCCACAGTGTGCTAAACTCCAGAGACTTCTCTCTAAGAACGGACATACGAAACTCGGGTCTCTCAAAGCACCGAGTGGGGAATATACCAAAACTGGAAGGGAGACATTGGAATTACTTCTAAATACTCACTTTCCAGGCTCCAGGTTATTAAATCATGGAGATGAATATGACTGGAATCACCAGCAGAGGGTAACGACCGGGTCTCGACAGAACTGGGAGGTTGCCAAGACGGTGGTGAGTCAGTCACGAATAAGATGGGCAATAAGTTCTTTTGACCCATTTAAATCACCAGGAGCCGATGGAATCCTACCTGTACTGCTACAGCAGGGGGTGGACTGTCTAGCTCCGGTCTTAATTCACGTCTTCAGAGCCAGCATTGCACTTGGTTATATACCGCTGGCATGGAGATCGACGAACGTGGCGTTTATTCCTAAACCAGGGCGTCCATCGTATGCCCAGGCAAAGGCATATCGCCCGATAAGTTTAACATCTTTCCTCCTGAAAACGTTGGAGAGAATAGTTGACAGGCATATAAGGGACGGGGTATTGAGGGCAAATCCTCTGCACAGGTACCAATACGCCTATCAGGCAGGCAGATCAGTCGACACAGCCCTTCATAGCCTAGTCTCTAGGATAGAGAGGGCAATGGACGACAAAGATCTAGCTTTGGCAGCTTTTTTAGATATTGAAGGGGCATTTGACAATACACCTTTCGAATCTATTAATTCGGCAGTTCGCAACAGGGGCCTTGAAGACACTTTGTGTCGTTGGATAGATACCATGTTGAGAAACCGGACAGTAACAGCTACCCTTTCGGGAGAGACATCCAGGTGTAAGGTAGGCCGGGGCTGCCCCCAGGGAGGCGTACTGTCTCCCTTGTTATGGGGATTAGTGGTGGACGGCGCACTGGAGGGCCTTAATCGAAAGGGGTTTTATACACAAGGCTATGCGGATGACTTGGTCGTTCTCATAGTCGGGAAACATAATATTATCGTTTCAGAACTCATGAAAGAGGCTTTGAAATGGATAGATGACTGGTGTAAGGGGCAGGCACTGTCAGTAAACCCTGACAAAACGGTCGTAGTACCCTTCACTAGGAGAAGAAATTTAACTGGACTCTCTGAACCTATAATAGGGGAGAGGGGCATTACATTTTCCAGGGAAGTAAAATATCTAGGAGTGATACTGGATAATAAGCTTACCTGGAATGCGCACTTGGAAAAAGTGGTGAGTAAGGCGAAGCAGACACTGTGTGTATGCCGCCGCCTTATTGGGAAAACCTGGGGACTGAAACCAAAGATGTCACACTGGTTGTATACGTCGATAGTAAGACCCAGGATTCTTTACGGCGCTGTGGTATGGTGGCAGAAAACACAACAGACCACAGCGAAGGAAAAACTGAATAGAATTCAGAGATTGGCCTGTTTAGGTATAACGGGGGCGATGGCATCGACCCCGACAGCTGCACTAGAAGTCATGCTAAATCTGCCACCGCTGCATATAGTGGTGGAGAGAGAAGCGCGGCTAGCAGCATATCGACTCAGGAATAATAATGACTGGAGGGGTGGTTCCCACTCCAGGATCAAAGATACATCTATGTCGGAACCAATTCTTGGGATGGTATCCGACAAGATGGTTCCAAAGTTTCACTTCCACAAGCCATTTGAGACTCGAATAGAGGATCAAAGCGAGTGGGAGGAAAGGTTTAATACCCTGGAAAGGTGGAGCCTAGTATGGTTTACAGATGGCTCCAAAATGACCAGAGGGACGGGTGCAGGAATATATGGACTCAGACCCAGATGGAGTGCAAGCTACAGTCTGGGGGAGTTCCCTACTGTATTCCAAGCAGAAATCTTCGCGATAATGGCGTGTCTGGCAGAGAATGTACGTAGAGGTTATAGACGTAAACTCATATATATATTCTCTGATAGTCAAGCTGCAATTAAAGCTTTAGCCGCACACAAGGTAAGTTCAAAACTGGTGTGGGACTGTTTACAAATGCTGACTGAACTGGCCACCAACAATACAGTCAGACTGTGTTGGGTGCCAGGGCACAAAGGCATTTGTGGAAATGAGAAAGCGGATGAACTTGCTAGGAAGGGATCCGAGACAGTGTTCATTGGCCCGGAGCCCTTCTGTGGCACATCTCCCAGTGTGGTCAGGCGGGCTCTGGGCAAATGGACAGAGACAGAACATAGGAAATACTGGACTTCAAGGCCAGGACATAGCCATTCTAAGGAGCTTATGGAGTATCCTTCGAAGGGAAGAGCGAATGAGCTACTGAGCTTGAATAGAATCCGGCTCAGGAGAGTGACAGGACTCATAACGGGACACTGTCACTTTAGGAAACATCTACATAAGCTAAAGCTTGTAGACAGTCCGGTCTGCCGAGGATGTGAATCGGCGGATGAAACTTCTCTGCATATCCTGGGCGAGTGCCCGGGATTTGCACGTAGCAGAATGGCGCTCCTTGGGAGACCCTATTTGGAACCCAAGGAACTGAGAGAAGTGTCAGCAAGGAAGCTTTTGGACTTTGTAAAAAGGACAAATCTACTTGCTGAATAGGACTAGTAGTGGGACGCACAATAGGCCTAATTAGGCCGCAGTGCTATGGGACTTTTTTAAAGGACCAACCACTAGATGAAGATGAAGATGAAACCTATGTATCTATAAGTTTTTGGGGTCGCTGAATCTGAATCCGGTGTCCGTTTGAAGCGATTAGCTCTGGTTTAAGGTCAGTTCAAGGTCAAATGTAGAAAATCAATTGTCAACAAACTAAACCTACGCTTCAAACGGACATCAAATTCGGATTCAACGACCCCCAAAACGTATAGATATGTAAGCTTACTTTTTTTTCAATTGATTCTCCACATTTAAGCTTCAATTGACCTCAACCGAGATCTGATTGAGTCAAACGGACATCAGATTCGGATTCGGCGACCCCAAAAACTTATAGGTATGTAGATTTACTTTGTTGGCAATTGATTTTCAACATTTGACCTTGAACTGAACTTAAACCAGATCTGATCGAGTCAAACGGACACAGGATTCGAATTCGGCGTCTCCAAAAACGTGTAGATACGTAGGTTTAGTGTGTTGACAATTGATTTTCTACATTTGACCTTGAACGGACCTTAAACCAGAGCTAATCGCATCAAACGGACACCGGATTCGGATTCGGCGGCCCCAAAAACGTATAGATACATAGGTTTAGTTTGTTGACAATTGATTTTCTACATTTGACCTTGAACTGACCTTAAACCAGAGCTAATTGTGTCAAACGGACACCGGATTCGGATTCAGCAACCATATGGATACCATGGTCTTGTCTTTCGGACCTGCCGCTTTTTTTTTTGAGGGGCTGTGTTATCATGATGTGACAGTATGGATATATTTTCTTTGTCTAATTAAACAAATTAAAATACAAACTTTTAATTATTATTAGTATCATGCCACAAAGTATTTCCAAAAACTTATATATGTATTTTTATGAAACATCTTAGTGTGTAGATCATCTTTGATGTTAGTCCTTTTTTATAAGATTTGTGTTTTTTATAGACTTTTACTATTTATTATAATCAATTAATGTTCGATGCAAAGCTGCTTGTATCTTGTCGTTGTATTCTGTAACTGAGCAGTCATTTGTTGGATTTGTATCTAAATAAATAAATAAATATAAGCATTTTACTTAAAATAATATTTTGGTAAGTTTACCGCCATAAGAACTGCGACGTTACTGTAATTATTTTCCTATTTTTATATTATTTTATGAAAGTCTTCTTTTCCTCTCCTATTAAAAAATTTTTTTGATGTCTTTTCTCGTTCAAAAAACATAAAATAATATGCATAGAGACAATCGCCTATTTTCACAAATGACTCAATGTTTTAAACATTCATACACATTTTTTGGTACTTTTGCCATAATGGATTTTTTTACCATAATCTTCAAATGTTGAATGCTTTTCCGATTTTTACATCCGCCATATTGGATCGACCATCTTTTATTCAGGAATTTCCAGATTTCCAGATTCGTAATCAGCAATTCCAAAAACACGCGATAACAAAATTCAGGCTAAAATATTGAACAGAAAAATGAGTGATTTAAAGAGGCAAGTGAGACCCTGGTTCTGTCTATCAACTTACGTTTATACAGGTCAGGATTTTCACAAAAACGGTACAAGATATCTACTGATATATGGTATACCCTAACATTATTTTTTAGCAAAGTAAGAAAGGAATCGAACTATGAAAGAAAAATGTCAAATTTGACAACGCTGTCAAAGATGTATAAATAATTTCGTCTGCTCCTGTATATTGAATATCAGTTTAAACTTGGAAATTAACATTACCATGAGTTACTTTAATTGCCCAAATTTCATTGTTGTCATGATAATGAGTTAGAAGTTATAATTGGAATTTGATTTTCAAACTTCTTTGACGCTCCACAACGAAGCCCGATAGGAAAATTTTATTTTATGAAGTAACTATTTTCACCTTCCCTGTATACCCCTTCATTTTCGACATGACCTTTCCGGACACCCTGTATATTTGGTAGTATAAAATATAAGGCTATGGATTTCACATTGTTTTGCATTAGTATTTCTTATTTGATCTTAGGCGTAGAATTAACCCCCTCGTAGGGGTGGGTGTGTATTTAATTAGCATTTCTAATGCTCAAAATATTATTTTAAAATGTTTTCTCAAAGTATTTACAAATTGTTGCTTTTTATGATCAAGTTTTACCTTATCCTCACTATTTCACCTTATTTAGGGGGATATTTTAGCGTTTTACTAAAAAATGCCTTTGGTAGATCGGTTTTTTGCTGCAGATTCGAATTCAGCATCAAAAAAATACACAAGATCTACGTACTCATGTCTCTGATACACACTTTTTTCTTTGTGGGGCTGTCATTTGTCTTTATAAAAACTACTGCAAATTTAGAATCTTTCCGAGCTTCCTCAAAAATCAGAATTATATAGGTATATTTTTTCATTGAATATACTTTTTTAAATGAAGTTAAAACGTGTCAGTCAAGTCAAATAAGTTTTTAGGTAAAAAGTTTTACAGCGATATTAAAAAATATTGTTTATTGGTATTACATTCGGTGACTATGTACGATAGCAGTCTAAATCATCTTTTTTGGTACATCCTGTTTACTGTATTATCGAATCAGTTACTGTGAATTTTCAGAAATGCATAAATTAACTTCGTTTAATTTTCTTCATTGAAAAAATAAAGATTTTTTATTACAGCATCATAACAGGAATCGATAGAATTAAAACGAAAATTGACTTATTGCCTAAATTAAAAAAAAAAACAGTTTGTACAAGTATATTTACGCAACAATCTATCCCATTTATCTCTTCTATGATTTTACTTAAGAAAAAATAGTAAGGATTGCAGTTTATGGAAATTTTCTCGTGATTTCAAAATAATACGAAAAATGAATATTGAGTTTTGAAAATACATACCATTGTTTTTTTTAAGCAACACTGTATACCGATTTGTACATATTCGGATAGAACTTTGTTTCATTATTATCATCATTACAATGGTATAAAGTAAGTTTACTTTTGATAATAATGGGAAAAAGGGTGCTATAAACTCAATGAATAAGAAAAAGGTTACCGTTAATTATTCATAGCCATCTAAATCTTTGTATAATAGGCCTGCCACACGTACAAGTTTTACAGTGGGCTTACTAGCGTAAACGATTTGCGTTGGGAAGCTAAATTTGATCCATACGTAGTTTAGAGGGGGCAATTTTTCCTTGCAATATAAAACAAAATTGCCTTGCGTACACTGTTTTCAGAGTACTGCTTATTTGTAGATCTCGGACGTTAGAGTTTAATGTATGTAAGATTGATACATATAATTTTTCACACAAAGTAAAAGAACACGTCTTGAAGAAGTGACAAGTAGCAAGGAAATAAAGAGTTTGATAGAAGTACTTATCTTGTTTAGAGCAATACGTACACTGAATCTCAAGACGTCCAATATCATGCAAATGCAACTCTGCATTTAGATTACATACTTGCATACAAATTATATTGCAAATTGAACTGTGCTGAATAATGTGATGCATGCTGATTAGAGTCAATTGGTTATAAGGATATGCGATCAATAATATTGACACGTTATTTCTGTGTACAGAGTAGATGTCTTATTTATTTTTGTTGATTTATTTTGTGTAAATATATTTTATGTAGAAAATAAATTTACGTCTACAAGAGGAGTAACAATTAAGTGTAAACTAATGTAATATACCTCAATATCAAAATGTTTACTTAAGACGTTACGAGGATTCAAAAACATTTTTTCCATTAATTTTTTTATTGTAACTCCATCACTTTTAAGATATTGCAATGAAACTTGTAATAGGAGAGTTATTGGTAATTTTTCTCTAAAATGCTCTCCCGCCGAGTTATTCTGCCGTTCCTATACTTTTGTTAGTTTGACCTTGTGGAGGCCCCAATGTCAAACGGGAGGGGTCACTCAAAGTCATATCTGAACGTAAAATTGTCCGCTCTTTTCATATTGGGATCAAAAGTATAAGGGTCCCATTTGAAAAATCACATTTGACCTTGAAATGATCTTCAAGGTCAAGGTCAAGGTCGAGGTCAAGGTCACCATCGGATAGCCAGGGAGAAATACTTTTGCTATACCCCGTATATTTTCGAATATACGTTAGAAAAAGTGCAAAACATTATTTTTAAA
This sequence comes from Anoplophora glabripennis, assembly GCF_000390285.2. Classification (NCBI taxonomy): domain Eukaryota; kingdom Metazoa; phylum Arthropoda; class Insecta; order Coleoptera; family Cerambycidae; genus Anoplophora; species Anoplophora glabripennis. The sequence continues at coordinate 42,757 of NW_019416255.1, forward strand.
ATATTTACTTTTTATAGAAAAATTAAATTACGTACAATATTTACGAAATTAATTCAATATAGTGTCGAAGAAATTTTTTTTTCTAATCNGTATGTTAATCATATAATTATAAGATTCGTTTTCGTTACTTTTCTCTTGCAATTAAGTAGGCTGAAGATATATTAAAGTAAACGGACAATAGATAAACAGTAAAAAGACAATTTATTTTTATTTCAAATTAAGATAAGTGGTTTAATTTACAAAGGCAAAGCTTCTAATATATATATATATCCATTAAAAATGCAATTATCCTAGAAAAAAGTGTACATTTATTCTTGCAAAGTAAGGAGATTAAAAATTAATTCAAGTGATGCTATTAAATGTTACCAAAGCATACAAGTAAGCCAGCTAAAATACTTAGAAGCAAAAAGTTGGACGCTAGCGGTTTACTTCTTGAATTTCAATATAGCAAACTGCGTGTTATTTCAAGAGGATTTAACTGCTCATATTTTTGAACAAGGTATAATTTTGTATTAGGTTAGGAGTCATTTATTGTGTATAAGAACATAAATACTTTTAAGGTTAACGTAAATAATGATTCGTTTTTGTTTTTAGACATACGTTTTTATATTAAAATTGTCACTAAATCTATTTAGGTAGAGAGTGATTCATAACTTATTCAAAAAAATTTGGGAATAGATGCGTCTTGAAAAATGGAGTCAATATCGTAAAAAAAATTGTAAAATTCTTATAGTTTCCGAGAAAAAAATCAAGTTGTAGTATTTTCAACCTTTACATCGCTGGACTACTCTACTATACTCTAGCGTCATTCGCGTTGTACGCTGTGCGCAATGCGCTCTCTGTCTCCACGTGGCCTCTGGCGATTCCAAATACTGAATTCCGATGTTAGTATTTACGTTTTTGCGAGTGTTTACATTCATTTTTTAAATGTGTCAAAAATGGTTTACGTGTACTCGGGAGTTGATAGATATCGTTTTAATTTATGGTGGAGCAAGACAATACTTGTGTTATGATGAAGGAAGACAACATTTGTGTTAGTTCGTAGAAACTAAGTAAGATGTGCCCAAATGTGTTTACATGTCAGTGGACAAAATTTTAAACAGTCGTTGAAAAACATCAGGTATGTAAAATTATTTTATTAATTAAAACCACAAATTAATTTTATTAATTAATAGCGGCAAAAGCAGTTGAATTTTCTAATAAAAAAAAGATGTTATAAGACTTTATTTACTTCTTTCCTTGAAAAAGAAATTCCTTCAATTTTTTTGCCCGTTCATTTTATCACTTTGCTGCCGTGCCGAAGATCGACTGCATGCTTTGCCTTGAGTAAGGTCAGGTTTTACAGTGGACCAGTTTCCAGTGTCGCGCAGAAGTATATTTTTACACTCACTAGATAAATTATAAAGAGAGGGTGAAATGTATGTAGCATTTAAATACTGACTGTAAGTAATAGAAGATAAAAAAACAATCGGACGGAGACAAGTAAACAACTCGGTACGTGATTCCGACCTAGGTTAACCTGTATCTAGGTCAACCACGGTCCTTTTTTACGGACCGTGTAGGTCAATGACCCACTTTTTAATTTGCACGTGTACAAATAGTCCAGGAGCCAGATAGAGTGCCGTGGCCAACAGAGTGCCACGGCTGCAAACAAGGTAATGAATACGGATGATTGTTTTCCAATGTACGGTTATTACAATTTATCATTTTTAATATTATTAACGTTTTCACGTTTTATAATTTATTATGTTAAATAATACATAGTTTTAGTATTTCAATTTATTATTCAATATGCAGTTGCGTATAACCAAAGTATACATAATAAATGTAAACTTTAGCGTAAATCTAAACTTTGGTGTAACCTAGGTAGGCACATATTGCCTATACCTCGGTGAAAGAAGAGGATAAACGCTAAAATGAAAATTATTAATAGGAGCAAAATATACTTTTTAAATTAGTATTTTAATATTATTTGGCTAAGTTTAACTTTTGCATTTGAATTAGACTGAAATATTCGTAGAAATAACGAAACCATGCCCAAAAAATGATTTGTGATATGCGAATATGTTATTATAACTAGATATCTTAAATGTTAAAGCGGTAGAGGGTTGGTTGTAGACCGGGTTCTCTTTTATTTAATTTTATTCAAATAATAGACAAAACTTATAACTGCACTCTTTACGTTATAAGAATATATACATATGTAAGTATTTGCATAATACCATGAAACGAAAAGGGACAGGGCTTTCATTAATGTCCGACACCCACGTGACCAAATTGGTTGTCACTATCAATAAATTTGATTTTCTTAAGTTGCCTACTACGAAAAATTTCAAGTTTAGGGACCCTAAACCAGCTGTCAGTCCAGAGGCGTCCGATAGTTTACGTCATTACGTTCTTATGACCGTACGTTTTCCCTTAACTGTTTTTATGATTTACCAACATTTTTACGTTTATTTACTTTACTAACAACAGTTCTTTTCAGAGCTACAGAATTTGTTTGTGTTTTTTTTGCGTAAGTAAATAATTGTTTTTAAGGTTATGTTTACTTATATTTGTTTCATATTTTTAAACTTCAAGTGTTTATAAATGCCTTTTACACCTGAGCAAGATGCCTATATTTTAAAGGCACATTTTCAGAGTGCCACGTGAAATCCAGATAGAATTTCGTCATATTCATTACAATCCTGTATTGACCAATTCACTGAAGCTTTACCTGATGTAGACGTTGATTATGACGTTTTTAGGAAGCTCAAATCAATATTTGTCAAGAGATATGACGAGAAACATTGTATTTGTAAGGGGAAATCAACAGGCAGGCCAACAGTTTTAACTGAAAATGCAGTTGACGATATTCGACAACGTATGGAGCAGAGCCCTAAAAAATCTATACTCCAGTTTTCTACCCAAACAGTTATGCAGGTAGTTTTTATGTTAACAACAACATTAAATACTTGAAACTACATTTATTTACAACTTAAAGCCTTAAAATGAATTTCTGTGTGTATTAAATTGAAATTCTCATAAGACATTGTGAGAATTTGAGTCTGCAGTGTTAACTGCAGAGCAGAATCATGTAGACAAAATGAAGCAGCACAAATGTGAGACTGTTATATGGTGTAAAAAAAATAAAAATTTTATATCGTTTAAAGCTAACGTACATTTCTGAATATTTGTTTTGTCGATAGGGTTCTCGGTGGGAACGTATCACGAGGCTTTAAAGAAGGAATTGCATATGCACCCATACAAAGTCTCTATTGTTCAGCAGTTGCATCCACCTGACTACGACCAACGAATACGGAATTGTGAATGGTTCAATGAAAATCTGAACAACAATGATTTATTGAATTTGACTTTTTTTTTCTGACGAGGTATGGGTCCATCTATCAGATTACATTAACAGAGTTTATTGAAACTTCGCTACATCTTCAAAAAATTGGTATGTGGGTAGCCGTTTCAAGGAGGCGGATAATAGGACCAGTTTTCTTTCGAGAAGTGATAAATGGTGAAAGGTATAGGGGGATTTTACGACAAACTTTAGGGCAATTGCATGATGACGAATTACGGTTTGGATATTTTCAACAAGATGGGGCACCAGCACACACTGTAGCAGAAACGGTTAGATATTTGGAAGAATTTTATGAGGATCGAATTATTAGTATTGGATTGTGGCCTAGTCGAACCCCTGATCTTACACCTTTAGATTATTATGTCTTTGGATGTATAAAAATAATATTTTCAAGCAGTAAGTTCACACACTTGAAGACCTAGAAGTAGCGCCATGAAATCGAATTCATTACCCCAAATGAATTGGAACGTGTTTTCGAATGCATGAAACGGAGAGTAAATTTATGTCTAGAAAATGAAGGTGGACATTTTGAACACTTTTATAATAAAAATTAAACAAAATACCTAGCATAATATGGATTGCTACTGTTTATTTATTTGATTGTCGCAAAGTCTACGTTGTCTAATTATAACAGAGGTAGAGTGTTTCTATTGAGCAGATGTTCACGATGAAGAGTGGCATCGCAGAAGAAGAAGAGGAGTAGTCTACTGCAAGGGCGTCGCCAGGCAATGATGGAAAAAAGGGAGGATGGGAAAAATATAAATTGTAGGTACAAATAGGTAGAATGATTTGATAAAAATGTTATTTTTTAAATTTAAAATTCAAGACCTAAATTTTAAATTTTTAAGATAAAATTTTATATTTTCGAATTTTTTTTTTCAAACAAATATTTATATTAATTTACTACCATTATTTTTTTTTAAATAAAGTAGTGTTTTAATTTTCAAAATTTAAGTTTAAGTAAATAAAATATTTTAATAAAAATTTTCAATTTAATATTTTTTTGGCTTAAGAATATTTTTGTACTTTTTTCGAATTTCCTGTATGCTTTGTTAACCTATTAAAAGTCAAATTAATTATTTTTTAATTTACACCAGGTGGAAAAGTGATGAATAATACTCAAAATATTTTTTCACATACAAAATTATAAGGTATTACTGCTTACAAACATAAAAATAGTGAAGATTAACAAATAGCTATAACAAACACAAAGTGCAAAGAAAAACGATGGTATAAGTGGGATGTAACTTGTAAGTTAGAAAATACGTAAATATATAGAGAACATACTTAAATTAAACAGATTGTCATTCTAATTTTAACAAATTGCACTTGATTGCATCTTTATATTATAAACAGAGTGTTTTTGAATGGAGTAGCAAAAATGATACCAGTGAATCTACATTTCAAAAGAACACGATCTGCAAAAAATCGCCTTAGTAAAATGTTCACCCCTGAAGAGATATGGGCGATCAAAGTTTCCAAAATAATTATGAAAATTGGCTGTAATTTGAAAACCGAACGAGGTACAAATAACAAATTTTTTACAAGTTGTTTACTAATACAGATGCGAGTTTTCAACTATTTTTC
>NW_019416255.1:48477-58536 GCF_000390285.2 Anoplophora glabripennis
TCGAGAAAAAAATTATTGAAGTTGTAGTGCTTTCAACCATTACATAGCTGGACAACTGTAGTCTCTAGTGTCATTCGTAATACGCCTGGAGAGCCACGTGGCCTCAGCGACTCCGAATACTGAAATCCGATGTTTATAATAGTTTTTTAGTAGTTAGTGTCAAAAATGGCTTGCATGTATAGCAACTCGGAGTTGATGGATATTGTTTTAGTTTATGGTGAACCAAGAAAACATTTGTGTTATGGTGAAACAAGACAGAATTTGTGTTAGTTCGTAAAAACTGAGTAAGACGGACCCAAATGTGTTTACACGTCGGTGGACAAAATTTTGAACAGTTATTGTGACATCAGGTATGTCAAATTATTTTATTATTTAAAACCACAAATGAATTTTATTAATTAATAATAACAATAGTAAAATGGGTTGAATTTACTGATATAAAGTAGGTGCTATAAAATTCTATTTATTCTTTTCCTTGCGAAAATCTTTCAAGTTTTTGGCCGTTTTTATCACTGCCGCCTTGACGGTCGCATTGTGCCAGGTCAGTTTTTACAGTGGACCAGTTTCCAGTGCCATGCAGAAGTGCATTTTTAAATCATTTTCGAACTGCACTTTTTGATTCTTTCTTTACAAAATTGTATTTGTAAGAGTCCCCTGTATATCCTGATTTTCTGGAGAAGTTCTGAATCACCCTGTATATAATTCTTCTGTTCCTGTGTATGTCACAGAACTCCTCCTAAACGGTTGGACCGATTTTAATGAAATTTTTTGTGTGTTCAAGTGGATTCGAGAATGGTTTAGATTCACAATTCGATCCGATAGATAATGTTTTTTTAATTAATTTAACGTTTGAACAGAACAACGCCTGTCGGATCCGCTAGTATAAACATAATATATGTTATAAAACATTTCCGCAATAAACACTTTCCAATGTCAAAAACATAAAATTTGTGATTTAACTGGTATATGTAACATCTCCAAGATGTAAATTTGGAATGGCTCTTTCGAACATTTTACATGCAACAAATCAGTAATATCTTCCATTAAAGTAAAAATATACTCAGAACATTCAGAAACGAATTTCCATTGTTATTAATATAAAATTCATGACAGTTATTTATTCATACATCCTCTAGGGAATTTACTTTTATGAAAGTACTAAAGTTGGAATTTTGTATCAATCTTTCTTTGAATTAGAGAGAATAGTAAATTTATATTGCTAAATATATTGCTGCTATATATTGGATATTTAGAGAAAAAATGTGAGAGCGGTATATTTTTTATTTGTTATATACGGGAAATTTAATTTTAAAGCAATTAAGAGTGCATATCATAATAAAACAAAAGTTTTCTCTCCGAAACGAAGTTGACCTGTTTTCCAAACACTAATGAAAATTTATGTTTATGTATTTGATTTTCCAAGATAAGCAGTGTACGTGTCTCATCACACAAATTAAATTATAATATGTATTTGATAACAAATTTTATCGCATATGTGTTATTATTGGATATATTAAATGCAAAATATTACTCTAAATATAATTTCCAGAAGATTATTCTAAAATCTCTATTTTCTGTGTGGTTTGTCCTGAATATTAAACCACCTTTTTTTCCTGTAGGTACTTTCAATAGTTGAATATGAATTTAGAGTCAATTTTCACTGATCCCTATCTTAAACAATAAAAAGCCAGAGTCTACTTTACCATAATAGGTATGTATTTTGTTCGATTGTACAACTGATTACGTTTCTGAAGTCGGTTTTGACCGCTCACGGCATAGTTTGTTCTTAATCACAGTAATGAGAGCACGTCTGGTATCGACAATTTTGTTGCAATTCTCTTTTGTTTGACTTGAATATAAATCTTTTTTGGTTTACTGGATCGCAAGAATATTACATTTTTACGTTCAGACAACGAAAAAAATAATAGTTTTTATTGTTCTGAAGAATCGCATGATGCATCAATGTGTTTGAAGGGGATATTCTTTAATAGCACATTTATTTTGCTCAAACAGCTCAAAATTAATATATACATCGTTGGAAAGGCAAATACAAAAGCAAATAGATACTAATTAACTTGTTTTGTTTGTTTCTATCAAAAAAAATATTTAATTATTTTTCTTGTGATAAAGTAGGTACCTACCTATTTTCTTAGTTTTAAAAGATCTGTGAAGTGAATTCCTCTTGCGTTCTTCTTTTTCAGCGTTCAACAGAAGTCGGTCATAATATGATCGACGTCTAATAGGCCTCTCAATCTACAGTGCTAAATATGACAATTTATGGATTGACCAATAGTACTTATTACTTTCATCCTTTTGTTAAAATCACCCGCGTAACATACTACCTGTGTTGTGGACCGAAATGCTCTCTGGATACAGATTACTAAAGCTTACCAAAAGTCATGGAGCAGTCAGTAGGTATATTCTGTTTTCTCTGCTACACAATATAAAAGTTGCAATCTGATTACTTTATTGAATAATACTTTAGAATTCTTATTTTAATATGTATACTCAGATAACTCAAAAGGATGAAAAAGAACTAATTAACGTATATTTATTTATTCAAATTCTTTAGATAAAAAATACAGTGATTATTATGTAATCCCTAAAAGGGAGCGCAGACTCATTTTCTATTGTAAGCTTTCGAAAAGAGATTTTCAGCAATTATTTTTTACAGTTCCCCGATCCCTTCATTACGGAAAGAGCAGAACGGTTCTTAAACAACAATTAACATAAAAGCATCTGAATTGAAACACAACTTAGCGGTGAATTGTGTTCGAACGGGAGGTAGAAGGTCTAAAAACACGTTTCTATGAAAACTCATGGATCAAATCGTTAGGTGTAGATGTTGGTTAAGCGAGGTGCTTTTGATTCATCGCATCGTTACTCCCGTCCATCATCAATCAAAACCCCGACATGTATAGATCTTATGTCTGAATATTTTGAAGCGAGAACGCGTTGCTGTTGTGTTATCGAGGTAATGCGGTGCTGTTTTCCGCTATATACTCCCACGTTCCTCTGTTTATTTTAAATTACCGCACCGAAACAGCACTTGCATTTTAAGGGAATTAAGGTCTTCACAATAATATATGGGCTGGTGAAGTATTCACTGATGTAAATTAATGCAGGATATATTTGCTTCTGTTTGGCTTCCATGGATAAATGAAATAATAAACTTTCAATATATTATGTACGTTCATTGTAGTTATAATTTTATTTATTTATTTATTTAGAAATCACAATATCCAACAGGACAAAGTCCCAATTACAGGATAAGGTAAAACATAAATAAAACAATCAAAATATTGTAAAATATAAAATCCAGGCAAAAGAACTTAAGTGTAAACAATAACAAACAAAATAAAATAAATAAGCTAACTAACATAGACAAGATAAGGATTACATTTGTCGGACAAACAATTTTTTTATGTCATTCATAGAATGAAAAAATATGTCAAGTCGATCTTCATACATTTGACAATTGGAAATAATTTGATATAGAAGAGATGCTATTAGTAAATTGGTACGAGGTGTGAGTAATTATAAAGCAGAGTGAAATCTAGAATTAAGTCTAGGAACATGATACAAAATTCTTGAGACTAACGAGTCTGCATTTAAAGTGTTATTTATAATTTTAAAAAGGAATATAACTGAAAACATAATTCGCCTACGACAGGTACTATTAAAATTAAAACAAGAAGCAATAAATCCTGAGGTTACCACGAGGAGGATAAAATACATAAATAATAAAATTAATAGTCTTTAAAAATATCCGTTGTACTTTCTCTAATTGAATATTATAAACATTAGAAATGGGACTCCAAACAACTGATGCATATTCAAGTTTGCAACGCACAAATGCTGCATGCCTTATATTTAGAACCTTTACGTTCTGAAAGTCCTTAGAATTACACAAAATAAAGCCTAAATTCTTATAAGTAGGTTTGGTTACTAAAATGATGTGCTAGTATCGAATGTAACACCAAGGTCAGTAAATTGCATAAAAAAGATTCACCAATTTTTTATCAAAATCTAGATTAGTTTTGCGTCAACTGTAAGACATAATTTTACATTTGCTTATATTCAGATTGATTATTACATGAACACCAATTGTGTAATCTGTCAAGATTGTCTTGTAATCTAGTACAATCAGTAGATGATTTAACTTCCAAGAACAATTTCAGGTCGTCCGCATAGAGTAAATAGTTGACATCTAGGCATTCACTTAAGTCATTAATAAAAATAATAAGTAATAGTGGCCCCACGGTTGACCCTTGCGGAACTCCTGAAGATTGATGGAATTTACATGATTGAAAGTCTCGATACTGCACAAATTGGTACCTATTACTAAAATAAGATTTAAACAGAGATGATAGAGCAAGGGATATACCATAGGACTCCAATTTCAATGTTAATAAATTATGATCAAGTCGATCGAAAGCTTTGAAAAAATCGGTATACACAACATCAACCTGACATCCTGCATCCAAAGCTTCAGCAATAAATTGGGTTTTCTCAACTAGATTTGAGGTAGTTGAACGACCACTCATAAATCCATGTTGATACGGAGACATTGATTTTTCAATATGTATGAAAATAAAGTCGATTGTGTAAAATTATAGTTTTATTGGAAAATATACTTATAATAGCTATGGGCCGGTAGTTAGGTAGTTAGTTATATCGTTCTTAGACCTTTCTTATAAATGGTTTAAAGGTTTTACGAAAATTGTTTTACAATCTTTTATTAAAAATGCAGGAATTAAATCATGACCCATTGTAAAATTACCCTTCATTCTCTTAATTGTATTTATTATGTCATCTTCGGTAACCTCAAAAACACAAAGAGTAGTAGAACCCACAGAGAGCAATGTGGGCGTACAACTATTAAAACTGTGATTAGGTAAAAATGAAATAATTTTAAATATAACATTTTGACTGTACAGGATATTAGATACTGTTTCATTAATATTATGTTATATTATTGACAAAGTTTGGACCAATTTTGATAGTGACTTCCCAATTCCATAGAGCCTCCATAAATGATTATAAGCCACGTGACCACTAATTTTATTTGGAACAGTAATATTATGTTGGCAATTAAACTTCGACAAAATTAAAAATTAACAATAAGATCAAGATTACATTAAAACACAACATTCTCTTTCACCGATTGTGATTGGTGTAATATTTCACTAGATTCTATTAAGCAAATCATCGGCCGCATTATCTCGACCGTAGGTATAACGGTTTGTCATTGTTCATTGTAAACGAAACATTAATATTGATGACGCCGAAATTTAGGATTTTTCGCTACCAGTACCAGTCGTGGAATGTTGGGTTATCGGGGCTTGTAAAGATTTATGGTATTTAGGAGGAAAACTATGAGAGCCGGGGCAGAGAGAGGACACGTGATGGAATGTGGCGCGAACGTAAGTCGTACTTGAGGTCTGTGATGAGACCTGCCGTACTCAAACCATACAAAAGTTCTTTTGACGATTCAAGTCTGGGCCACGTCTTCATTTTCTGCGCCTGGACTAGGTTATAGAAAACGAGTTAAGTTTTTAAGTGAATTTTGCGTTATTAGCTTTTTGAAGCAACTATATATAATATTTACTTTTTTTGCAATATATGTCCGCAGGGCATCAGCAAAACAGAGATTTCGAGATCGAAATTCAGTCTCGCTCTCGAAATTTAGTAAATATGGAAAACTAATAAGTTAAATACTTTTATTAAAATGAAAAATTAACCAATTAAATTCGTTTTCCAATTACATAAATTCATATAGAAGTTATTTATAGAATTAAAACGACGCTTTTATTATCAAAAGGTAGAGCAATGCGACATCACAGTAATTTAAAAGTGAACTGATTTTAGTTGCAAATTATTCTAACGAAGAAAAGAATAGGTGCTTACGTATTATAAAACTATTTGGAAGTAAACAAGGAAGCCAATTATAAAAAAACATAATGGAATTATTCCGGGGTTCCGAAATCCAGGAATTGGAGTACCCAGTATTATTTGACTATTTTCTACAATTTCTATTAAAATGTTAATATGTAAATGTTGTTAGTTATGGAATATGTAAATCTTAGATTAAATGGTGGTAATGTATCCCTATGAATTGTTTTAAACTCATATTTTTGATGAGACAGATGAGTGTATTGATTTAATGCTCAACATTTCACAGTGTTTACAAAAAATATAAAAATATTTAAGAATTATTATCCAAAAAAGTAAATAACAATAATTAATAAGAATATTTTAGAAAAACGGTGTTACTCTCTTTATTGTAGCTATACAGGACATAGGAAAATAATTAATTAGGACGAACAAATTTAAAAAAAATACATAAAAAGTTGTTGATAATCACAGAACACGTTAAAGATAAAAAATAGCCATGTATAGTCTCTCCAAAGTCAGATAACATGCAAAAAATGCCTAGCAATAAAATTTAATGAGTTTCATAGGCGTCCCTAAAAAGTTTTCTGCTAAAGGTAAAAAATTATATATATGTTCATTTGGCCAACAACATTAACTGAACGACTGCGTTGAAATCAAATCCAATTTGATTTCGACTGAACCGAGGACGCACATAATTTTCTGCCTACCGTGAGTCCACCTAAGCAGACTTTAACAAACCAGCTACACATCTTCTTGTGTTCTAGATTCTAACATAAGTCCGACGCGCACAACTGACTGTCTGCTTTGTGTCGCCTACAGCTCTAACAAACCATAGCTTATCTATGAACCTAACTTAACCTAACAAGTAATTTAACAGAAAACTCAATCAGGAATAAATAAATAATGAAAATGAAAACATTGTTGACAGGGGATGAGTAAATTAAAGAGTTCATATAACCTGAGTGGCCAAGGTACATGTTCGAAATGCCCATCCACTTATTCTTATAATTCTCGGTTAACCAGTCCATAATAAGTCCCAGTCCACTGTTTGGTCGTGCCCATCATGTCGACTTCTTACATTCAGCGGTAAGCTTTCCAACCTATTTCTCAGTAAATTGAAGTAACTTTTACCACTGAATCTATCATCTATACAACAGGGTGTTGCATCACGAGAGCGACATGGCTTAATGGGAGATAGAGGACATTTAGGGTAACTAGGATCGCCTATAGAAATAGCTCCTTGGCCATTCTTTATTGAGATACAGGGTGATTTATGATTTTTGATCAAAACTGCTTTATGACATAACTTTGGTAGGGAATGGAATAATGGGTTCATATTTGGTAGGATTAATGCACTCACGATACCTCATGTATTNGTTGACAGGGACGCATTTAGGAAAGGTAAAATAGATACTATAAAAAAATCATTAAATTTTAAACAAAATACGGAATGTTTTTACTCTTTTTTCTTATTTAGCCACTTCATCAGCCGAATAAAAAATAAATAAAATAGCTACAAAATTAAATTATGAATCATATGAACGAAATGAAAACGGAATACTATGTAAACTCTGGTTCTGTATGAATGTGCGACCAATACCACGTGACCATGTCCACGTGACCGAAATATGCGAACTGGCTATACATCTGATATGATATGACAAGGTATTGTAAATGGATAAAAAGCAAACTGCCTACCTTAATTCAAAACTAGAATGGCCGAATACTGTTTCAATTTGTTACATTTTACATTAAGTTTCAGTTTGTCGATTTGCGAGAAGGTGTTTGTATAGTATGGAAAGCACTTTTTATGTGAAGTATTAGTTTTTACTGGAATCGAAATAGCATTTGTATAGTGGAGTGGTGTGTATTATTTTAGTATAATGTACAGGAAAATTTGAACTAATATTTAGTGAAGTCTAGTTAGTTTATAAATTATTTATTTCAGTTTATTGTTTTGAGTTTTCATTTTTAAGTTTATGTGTGATATTATGACAAACCATGTATACGAATCAAGAAAGAATTGATAAGGCCTACTTTTTGTCACTAGAAAACGATGCTGTTGTAAGAAAATGATATTAGATGGATTATCCCAACAAACAAGTAGCAAATAAAAAAATAGTTGTGGGATTGGTTCAAAATTCAAGAGAATATGAAGGTTCGAACGCTAATATGCTGCTGTTGGACGGGAGCAAACTCAAAAAGTGAGATACTTATAATCAAAAATTATAAATGGAATGCTATAGAACAGGATCCTGGTACCAGTACTTGAAGGTTAGCCACAATATTTCAAGTATATCATAATGATTGTACAACGAATATTGAAGCTTCATAGATTATATCCATCATGTTCATAAGATAAAAACGCGAGAAACCTAAAGATTTACTAAGATGTGTGGAATTCTGGGAGTGGTAGGTATAGATGAAAATGCAACGAAGGAAACTATTTTTTTAAATTTTGTGTTATGGACTGATGAGACGGAATTTACAAGAGTAGCAATTTTCTATACTCATAGAGACCCATTACTATGAAAAATTTTCGATAAATATTTGGACTAAAATAGTCAACAAAACACTGATAAGTCCTTAAGTATATACAAGGTGTTGCATCACAAGAGGGACATGGCTTAATGGGAGATAGAGGACATCTAGGGTAACTAGGATCGCCTATGGAAATAGGTCCTTGGCCATTCATTATTGAGATACAGGGTGATTTATGATTTTTGGTCAAAACTGCTTTATGACATAACTTTGGTAGGGAATGGAATAATGGGTTCATATTTGGTAGGGTTAATGCACTCACGATACTTCACGTATGCATGTATGACACAAAAAACATCCAGGTCCGGACTGCAAAAATTGTTATTTTTTTGTGCAAGTCTAGAAAACAACTCTCTGTATGTATTTTTTTTTTAAATTCCGATACGATATTCGGGAAGAGAGTTATTTAAATAAGCTATTGAATATACAAGACTATCTAAAACTAAATTACGTAAAGGACAGATGATAAAAATTGTTTTGCAACTAAAATTAGCGAAGGCTTAGTTGAGGGTAGATGTTATAAATAAGCATGCATATTTTAAACCTCATTTTCTTTAAATAATATGTATTCCAGGTCCGGACTGCAAAAATTTAATTTTTTTTGTAACTAGAAAATATCGCCCACTATGTATTTTTTTGGTATTCCCATACAATTATCGAAGAGAACTAAAAAAGTAATCTCAGCGACATGTTACATGTTGTATTTTTCTTGTTACACTTTGATGATTACTTAAATACGCTATTCAATGTACGGTAACAAGGCTTTTAAAATAAAATTACGAGTAAGAAACACATGACATGAGTAAGTAAAAGATACATGATAAAAATAGTAGTTTATTTCTTTTAGTAAATAGGATTTCTAAAAAATAGAAATAAAAAAAGCAAATAGGAACAAAGACTATTTAATAAAACACGAAAAACAAATAACAATAAAACATAAAGAAAATAATAGGTGTCCAAATGTACTTTACAATGGCAAATTAATTTTATAGCTTCAAAGTGGCTCAACATTTTCTTACTTTTTTACCCAAGTTTCCAAATGCTCGACGTATCATTACTGGATTATTTTGTCGCAAGCTGTAATGATATGATCGTTCAATTGTTCCCTATTATTGATTTCGACCTTATAAACTTCTGCTTTCAAGTGACCCCATAAAAAATAGTCGCAAGGATTACAATCCGGAGACCTCGCTGGCCATTCGTATGGACCGCCACGACCAATACATCTGTTTGGATATTCATAATCCAAGTGCTCTCTGACCTGATTGCTAAAATGCGGTGGAGCTCCATCGTGTTGAAAGAGCATACCTCTAATATGGACATTTTCTAAGAGATTGGGTACGATTGTTTGAAGAAAGTTTAAATAAACGTTACCACTTAATTTCTCTTCAAAAAAATGTGGCCCTATTAAATGCCCATTTACAAGCCCGATTCAAACGTTTACCGAAAACCTGTGTTGTGAAAGACATTGGCGTTTTGCATGTGGGTTTTGTTGTGGCCATTCATGGTCGTTCCTTGAGTTATTTATTCCATCTTTTGTAATTTGCGCTTCGTCTGTAAATAAGGTTCTGTAAATGACCGGACGGTGGTTAGATAACCAACGCGAGAAAGCCAACAGGT
>NW_019416255.1:59110-69691 GCF_000390285.2 Anoplophora glabripennis
TTAAGTAGGGTAAAATCATTAGAAGGTCTCCTTATTGAAGAGCTAGACTGTTCGAAATTAACCGGCAAACGACCTTGCAATAATGATGCGTTGATTGAGATGAACAGAC
Source organism: Anoplophora glabripennis (assembly GCF_000390285.2). Lineage (NCBI taxonomy): Eukaryota > Metazoa > Arthropoda > Insecta > Coleoptera > Cerambycidae > Anoplophora > Anoplophora glabripennis. The sequence goes on from NW_019416255.1 coordinate 59,220, forward strand.
TGAGGAACGTGTCCAGCGATAACTAAAAAGTAAAAAATAAATTAAAAGTAAAAAAACCTTTTTAAAAAACAAGCTTTTATTTAAATGCGCTAAAAAGAAAAAAATAAACTTTAACTTTAAAACTTTTACTATCAACTTATAAAGTCATTATTTAAAAAAGAAATAATTCAAACTAAGTAAATACGAGTACTTAAATCTCGCGACAAGCTTTTATAACATATAAATTGTGTAATGACGTTATAAGTTGATAGTAAAAGTTTTAAAGTTAAAGTTTATTTTTTTCTTTTTAGCGCATTTAAATAAAAGCTTGTTTTTTAAAAAGGCTTTTTTACTTTTAATTTATTTTTTACTTTTTAGTTATCGCTGGACACGTTCCTCAGTCTGTTCATCTCAATCAACGCATCATTATTGCAAGGTCGTTTGCCGGTTAATTTCGAACAGTCTAGCTCTTCAATAAGGAGACCTTCTAATGATTTCACCCTACTTAAGGCCACGTATGCTTGACCGGCAGCGAAGAGCTTCGAGCCTAAGTATACAACGGCATGGTCGATGGTACTACCCTGCATTTTGTGTACCCCAACATAATATAATTGGCAGCATTCTTCGTTCTGCAGTGCCGTGACTATATTTTGCTGGAAATTGCACATGCGCCACTTATTTCAACTTGAAGCTTACTTGTGCCTTACGAAACACAGTTCCGGGTTTGATTTTGGAGTTATCCTTCTCCTAGACAGGTTGCAAACCAATGCTATTGACGCCTATCTCACCAAATTACACAAGTCAAAGTTAACTAACCGTTCCTACAGACTTGAACAATTCGACCTCAATAACATAATCGAGGATTCCAAAAACCCCAGTACACCAAAATTTCAGACGGATTGAATAACGGAGTTTATGTTCAGCATCTTATTTTTTTAAAACTCGCATTCGTATTCTTCCTTTCATTTGATACCCATATTGTAGGCAAGCATTAAACACAGCTAATCATGTATTGTCATCCAAACCGAAAATGTATACAAAATTTTAGCTCAATCGGTTGAAGATATCTGCTTCAAAATTCAACAGCTTATTTAAATAACCACCAAAGTGTAAAAAAAAGAAATACGTCTTTAAGATCACTTTTTTATACTCTTTCCGAGTATCGTATCGGAATTTCAAAAAATACATACAGAGTGTTGTTTTCTAGACTTGCACAAAAAATTAACAATTTTTGCAGTCCCGACCTGGATTTTTTTGGTGTCATACATGCATACATGAAGTATCGTGAGTGCATTAATCCTACCAAATCTGAACCCATTATTCCATTCCCTACCAAAGTTATGTCATAAAGCAGTTTTGATCAAAAATCATAAATCACCCTGTATCTCAATAAAGAATGGCCAAGGAGCTATTTCTATAGGCGATCCTAGTTACCCTAAAAGTCCTCTATCTCCCATTAAGCCATGTCGCTCTCGTGATGCAACACCCTGTTGTATAGATGATAGATTCAGTGGTAAAAGTTACTTCAATTTACTGAGAAATAGGTTGGAAAGCTTACCGCTGAATGTAAGAAGTCGACATGATGGGCACGACCAAACAGTGGAATGGGACTTATTATGGACTGGTTAACCGAGAATTATAAGAATAAGCGGATGGGCATTTCGAACATGTACCTTGGCCACTCAGGTTATATGAACTCTTTAATTTACTCATCCCCTGTCAACAATGTTTTCATTTTCATTATTTATTTATTCCTAATTGAGTTTTCTGTTAAATTACTTGTTAGGTTAAGTTAGGTTCATAGTTAAGCTATGGTTTGTTAGAGCTGTAGGCGACACAAAGCAGACAGTCAGCTGTACGCGTCGGACTTATGTTAGAATCTAGAACACAAGAAGATGTGTAGCTGGTTTGTTAAAGTCTGCTTAGGTGGACTCACGGTAGGCAGAAAATTATGTGCGTCCTCGGTTCAGTCGAAATCAAATTGGATTTGATTTCAAGGCAGTCGTTCAGTTGAGCTCACAAGCATTTATTTTTAACGAGTTTTAAAATGTCAACCAAGTTTTCATCAGAGGAAGACGAGAAATTAATAGATCTCGTACGAGAACATCCCCCATTGTATACCGTCCCTTCCAAACGTCTGTTAGAAAACATTTGATATTCATTTTTATTTTGACGACGACAACTAATTATTGTCAGCAAAAAATATTCAACCATTGTCATGAAAAAAAAATTAAAATTTGCCAAAATAATAAATATCTTCTATACAATCAAAGCACTAAATCTAAGGAACCACCCTCCTTCAAAACCGATAAAGTTGAAAGCTACAGATTCTGCTAACTGCGTATGTCGTCTGCGACGCACAGTTCTAACAAACCAAAGCTTTAGAGCAGGGGTCGGCAAGTAATTTTAGGTGGGGTCCGGATACTTTTGAAATGTTTTAACGAGGTCCAGAAAAAAATTCATATTTCTTACTAATTTTTTATTTTCATTTGCATTAAGAACTCAAATCAGTCACAATTGTAAAATACTAGAAAAAATGATTAGGGTGGCACTCAAACGTAAAAAAATTTTTTTTAAATAATTTATTTGGATAATTTTTATTTTCAAAAAATGTTTGGCGGTCTAGTATTTTACCTTCCGCGGTCCGGATCTGGACCGCGGTCCGCCAGTTGCCGACCCTTGCTTTAGAGTATCTCATAACGGGTGGTGTGGAAATTTAGTTTCAAATAAAACCCATATTTTTCTCAAATTATAAGATTTTCCCAGCGAAACGCTCGCTGTTGTTTGACGTCATACTCGCTTGTTTACTAGTAGTCAAGGCAATGAAGCACTAAAAAGGCCAAAAGTTCGGAATTTTTTCCATAAAGACGGATCGGAATGCGGTTTTTTGCATTCTCTTCCAAAATTTTTTTGTAAAAAATGTGGCTACTTTGTGTTTCTGACAAACCGGAAATTGCATTGCTGCAGCCAAAAATGCATTCAAAAAATGCATTTTTTGAGACGCCTTTTGGAAGATTTCAAAACTTTGTAAATAAGGGTCAGAACTGGCCCAAATCGGGGACTCGGGGGTTTTCGAGGTCGCTGATCACGATTATGATGTTCAAATTGACCCCCCGAACACCTGGAGCTCAGGAACGCCGATGAACGTCATCTCCGTGGGACTCTCCCACAAATCACGAGGGGAAGGAGAGAAACTCGGCGCCCGGGGTTTTTTTGGGTCGCTGAATTCAAATATGCCATCGTCGAACACCCCCCGGACACCTGGTGCGCCCGAACCTGGACGTGGACGTCATCTCCGAGAATTTTCCTGACAAGATTGACAAAAACAACCCGAAAATCATTGTGGGGGCGTTTTTTGGGGCGCTTAATCCAAATTTCACGTCGAAAACGACCCCCTGTACACCTGGTGCACCGTAACCTGGGCCTGAACGTCGTCTCCGAGGGGTTTCCTCACACAATCGAAGAAGACGAACCCAAAATCGTTATGGGGGGTTTTTCGGGGCGCTGAATCCGGATTTCACGTCGAAAAGTACCCTCCTAACACCTGGTACACCCGAACTTTTATCTTGACATCGACGTCATTCCCATGAATGTCAACCAAACCTGATGTCATAAAGACCGACATCAATATTGCAACAGCTGTGTGGAATTGTTGATTCTAGTTAAATTATGTGAGGAGGAAAGAAATGGAATGAATAGAAAGTCAATATTTATGTAATTGTCGTTTAAAAAACTTTCTATTGAACTCTAATCAAATACAATCCTACTGTAACTTTACCTTCCCAGACGAGAGTTACCCATTGAATGTGTGAAATTATGAGACGATTTTTGGTTAGTGTTTGCGATCGTATCTGGAAAACCCTCGGAGACGACGTTCAGGCCCAGGTTACGGTGCACCAGGTATTCGAGGGGTCGTAGTCGACGTGGAATTCGGATTAAGCGCCCTAAAAAACGCCCCTACGATGATTTTTTAGTTATTTTTGGCGATCTTGTTAGGAAAATTCTCGGGGATGACGTCCACGTCCAGGTTCGGGCGCACCAGATGTCCGGGGGGCATTCGCCGATGCCACATTTGAATTCAGCGACCCAAGAAACCCCCGGGCGCTGAGTTTCTCTCCTTCCCCGCTTGAATTTTGGGAGAGCCCCACGGAGAAGACCCGGCCGGGGTCCGGTGCACCAGGTGTTTGGGGGGTCGTTGTCGACGTGGAATTCGGATTTAGTGCCCCAAAAACCCCCCCATATCGATTTTCGGTAAGTCTTTTTCTATTGTGCGAGGAAAACCCACGGAGATGAGGTCCGCGTCCAGATTCCGGTGCACCAGATGTACAAGGGGTCGTTTTCGACGCGAAATTTGGATTAGGCGCCCCAAAAACGCCCCCACAATGATTTTCGGGTTGTTTTTGTCAATCTTGTCGGGAAAATTCCCGGAGATGACGTCCACGTCCAGGTTCGGGCGCACCAGGTGTCCGGGAGGTGTTCGACGATTGCATATTTGAATTCAGAGACCCAAAAAAAACCCGGGCACCGGGTTTCTCTCCTTCCCCGCATGATTTGTGGGAGAGTCCCATGGAGATGATGTTCATCGGCGTTCCTGAGCTCCAGGTGTTCGGGGGGTCAATTTGAACATCATAATCGTGATCAGCTACTTCGAACCTCCGAGTACCCGATTTGGGCCAGTTCTGACTCTTATTTACAAAGTTTTGAAATCTTCCAAAAGGCATCTCAAAAAATGCATTTATTGAATGCATTTATTGAATGCATTTTTGGCTGCAGCAATGCAATTTCCGGTTTGTCAGAAACACAAAGTAGCCACGTTTTTTACAAAAAATTTTTGGAAGAGAATGCAATAAACCGCATTCCGATCCGTCTTTATTGAAAAAATTCCGAACTTTTGTGCTTCGTTGCCTCGCCTATAGAGGAATATGAAAATTAAGAAAAAAATGGTTAAAAATTCAGTTTTTATGACGGAATTTGCGAAAATAAATATATTTACGTCAAAAGTAGCCTATGTGACTCCCATTCAAATTTACACTCTGTATGTAATAGTAAGTTGTATTGAAATTTCTATCAACTAACACAAACAACGCGTTATTACAAGTAGAGGCTTACGTATCGATTTTATCATTTATAATTAAGATGGTAACAAACATGTTTACGCGTTTCACATGACATATTTCCATAACTATACGCATATTCGTATAAATAAATCTACAAGAGATTATTTTAACGACGCATAAAGGGTTTAAAAGGCATTTATTGCAATAATTATGCTTAACGAAATTTTTTACAACAAACAAAAATATAAAAACAGCGTTTTCTTCTTATAGGCTAGCAAAAACAATTTCAGTGTTCATTTTTAACATTTTCAACTAAAAAGAAGATATATAAACTTATCAGAATTATTTATTTTATAACCAATTTTATTGAAAAAAAAAAAAAGAATGCCGGTAAGGCCGGCAACCCTCAAAAGGTGGAAAAACTTTAAAAGACATTTTTGTGAGTACACATGTTCGCAAGTGACCCATTTTAAGCATTACGCCAAGAACGCCGCCGGACGCACCACGGGGTTCCCGGAAGACGACCCCAGCAGAGTGGCGCCAAGGACCAGGGACTTCTGCTAGCGACTACCAAGCTACCTACGACCGACTCCACACACAAGGACTCTCCACCAAACATTCGAACCGACAATACGTCTTTTTTCACAACTTAGTTTTCAATAAAATACTTTATTATTACCGTTGAGAGAGCGTTTTATTCTTGCTGTACAGCAAAAGCAACCCTCAAGTGGTGACCCCGACGCAACGTGATCTTTTCAGCGAAAGTACGTGATTTTGTGCAGATAGACTGGTTTTTATTTCGCGCAACGCAGTAAGTAACATGAGCCTCAAACAAGAAAACTACTTCGAAAATTATACCCGTTCAAAAGCCGACAGGCTCCACAGTTAGTGGAGATGTCGCAGGCATTGGCGAAGCTATTCACGAATAGTGAACCGCGGCAATCGACGACGAGAACAACCAGATCGCGTTCGCAAGACCGATCGCGAAGCCGTGACAGTGACAGTGGTCAGTGCTGGTATTACCAACGTTTTGGTGACCGCGCTCGCGAGTGCCGCGATCCGTGCATGTATCGTCCGGGAAACGAGACGGGCAGTCGATGATGGCGAACAGCGACCCGTGCCCGATTCCGCGCCGTTTGTACGTTACGGATACGTACTCCAAGGTCCAGTTTGTCGTCGATACGGGTGCTGATCTTTGTGTATATCCGCGTGCGCTAATGAAATCATCGCGATCGAAATCGATGTACGAACTTTTCGTGGCAATTGGTACCTCAATTCTTGCGTGCGGCACAGTGACAATGACATTAAACCTTTGGTTGCGTCGTTGTTTTACATGGCAGGTTGTCGTCGCGGATGTCTCTAAACCGATAATTGGCGCAGAATTTTTATCTTTTTATGGACGTGCACAACAAAAGACTGCTTGACGAAACAACGCAAATTACGTCTCCAGGCCAACTCGCACATTCTGCGACATCCTCAGTCAGAACGATTTTCGGGGAATCCGTGTTTGATCGCCTACTCAAGCAGTACTCGGACATTACGCGTCCTGCAGCTCCTTCTGCGGCCGTACAACACCAAACTAGGCACTACATCGAAACAACACCTGGTCCCCCCGACGCTGAGAAGCCGCGTAAATTAACGCCAGACAAATTGCGGGCAGCGAAAAAGGAATTCGACGATATGCTGAAATTAGGTATCGCCCGTCGTTCGAGCAGTGCGTGGGCGTCACCCTTACATTTCATGCCAAAAAGGGGTGAAGAATGGCGACCATATGGCAATTATCGTAGACTTAACGCACGAACGCGTCCAGACCTATATCATGTGCGACATATTCAGGACTTTGCACAATCACTTCGAGGTAGGAAATTATTTTCGACCATCGACCTGATTCGCGCATTTCACCAAATTCCCGTCGCGGAAGAAGACATTCGCAAGACGGCTATCACGACACCTTTCGGGTTATTTGAGTTCACACACATGATCTTTGGGTTACGCAATGCAGCTCAAACCTTTCAACGCTTCATCGACGAGGTTTTACGCGATTTGGATATCTGCTATGCTTACATCGACGACATCCTTGTAGCTTCATCGTCTGAAGAGGAACACCTGCGTCACCTGGAAACACTGTTCCAACAGCTGCGGAAGTACGGCGTCGTAAATAACTCCGCAAAGTGCATGTTCGGACAAAGCGAAGTGAAATTCCTCGGCTATCTGGTGTCAAGTGAGGGCACGCGACTGCTGCCCGAAAAGGTCAAGGCAATAAAGGACCACTCGTTGCCTACGACAATAAAGCAATTACGACAATTCCTTGGCGCCCTTAACTTTTACCGACGGTTTATGCCCAACGCAGCAGATACCCAGGCGCCACTGAATGACCTGCTTACAGGGGATGTTAAAGGGAAAGTACCCATAAATTGGACACAAAACGCGAAAAGTGCTTTCGAGGCGGCTAAAGAGAGCTTAGCACAGGTAGCTCTACTTGCGCACCCCGGTGAAAATATGCAAAGCGCTCTAGTGTGTGACGCGTCTGACTTTGCAATTGGTGCTGTAGTGTAACAAAAAGTTGAGAACAATTGGGAGCCGCTAGGGTATTTTTCGAAAAAACTTAACCCAGTTCAGTGCAAATACGCTGCTTACGACCGCGAACTTCTTGCGATTTACGAAGCATTTAAATACTTCCGGTATATGGTTGAGGCAAGAACATTCGCGATTTACACCGACCTCTTACGTTTGCTTTCGCGAAAAAGTCGAGTCAGTTTACACCGCGACAATTCCGCTATCTAGACTTCATTGGCCAGTTTACGGCAGACATTCGTCACATGGCTGGTCGCGAGAACGTTGTAGCGGATGCCTTGTCCAGGGTAAACGAGATATGCGCGACTTTGGACTATGAGGCACTCGCAGCATCGCAACAAAATGACGACGAAATCAAGGAGTACGCCGACGGACAACACGGCCTCGCACTAAAGCGTATCAAAATACCTGACACGAACGCGATTGTATTTTGTGACGTATCTACGGACGTGGCCCGGCCGTTTATTACCAAGCCATTTCGTAAGATAGTGTTCGACTCGATGCATCGTCTTTCGCATCCCGGTATTAACGCTACAGTCAAGCTCCTTACGCAACATTTTGTCTGGCCGCCAATAAAGCGTGATAGCAGACGTTGAGTACGTTGCTGCGTTGAATGTCAACGCGCAAAAGTAACGCGACACTTGACTTCTCCGATAGGTTCATTCCAACCTTCGTCAACGAGATTCGAACATGGATATCGTCGTGATGCCGCCATCCGAGGGCTAACGCTACTGCTTAACCTGTGTAGACCGCTTAACCAGGTGGCCAGAAGCAATCCCGCTAGAGAACCAATAGGCAGAAACTGTAGCTCGCGCTTTCTATGCTAATCGGATATGTAGATTTGGATCACCCTTGCGAATAACGACGAATCAGGGTCGACAGTTCGAATCGCACCTATTCAGACGCCTGAATAGTTTATTAGGTACGACTCATCTCCAAACCACCGCATATCACCCAGCAACAAATGGTATGGTAGAGCGTTTTCACCGCCAATTAAAAGCAGCGATAAAATGCCACCAAAACGATCGATGGACTAGCATTCTTCCCACCGTGCTATTGGGAATACGTGCAACATGGAAAGAAGACATTCAAGCTACCGCGGCCGAGATGGTGTACGGACAACATCTACGCCTACCCGGAGAATTTCTTCATTCCCGCAGAACAAACGAAGAACTCAGCACCGAAGCGAATTTTGTTAAGGACCTCAGAGGTCATATGGAAAGTTTACGTCCAGTCGCAGTTAAACGCCATGGCGAGAAGACGTCATTCGTCTTTAAAGACTTGGTAACAGCGACACATATTTTTGTGCGTGCGGATGGTGTTAAAACTTAATTACAAAACCCATATGATGGTCCGTTTACAGTGATCAAACGCGACGAAAAAACATTCACGGTGCTAGTGCGAGGTCGCGAAGTTAAAGTGTCCATAGACAGAGTAAAACCTGCGTATTGTTTGAATGATGCGACAGCTACCAGGGACGAGGACAATAGTCTTCCATCAACTTCTGCCCCATTATCCGTGCCAACCACACCCAAGGCAATTACCACTAGTTCCTGAGAAGGGTCCGTTTCCTTGACCGGCTGCAAGTTCCGTGATGGCATCCATACTGGCAGGGGAGTGTGTGGGTACACATGTTCGCAAGTGACCCATTTTAAGCATTACGTCAAGAACGCTGCCGGACGCACCACGGGGTTCCCGGAAAACGACCCCGGCAGAGTGGCGCCAAGGACCAGGGACGTCTGTCAGCGACTACCAAGCTACCTACGACCGACTCCACACACAAGGACTCTCCATCAAACATTCGAACCGACAACAAGTCTTTTTTCACAACTTAGTTTTCAATAAAATACTTTATTACCGTTGAGAGAGCGTTTTATTCCTGCTATACAGCGAAAGCAACCCTCATTTTATTTACGATTAGGATGCGGCCAAGACGTTCAAAGAACTAATTTAGAACATCTTCGTTGAAATTAAGTTTTTTTTTTAGTTTGCTGTTGCGAATTTCGTCAAACTGAATTTATTATTTTTACTGCTAATTTTTGCAATAAATATTAAAAACCGTAGTATTTTTTAATAGAGAATGGAAATACCTTTCAAATGAGGTACACAAGCTCTTGCTTCTCATTTAAAAATTTAGAGGTTGTAACTGCCATTCGGAGGGGGTTCAATTTAGAGAGGAAATTTTTACGTTGCAAGATGTCATTTCAAAAACAACGTGTATCGTTTTATAAATATGCACAATTATTGAGATACTGAATATTCCATTTGCCCGTTCCACACTGTATATATATTCATTTATATAATAAAAATGCATATGCTTCAAAATTATTTAATAATGTAAACCTTGAATGAATATATAAATCCTCTTCTTGTTTATAATTTGATATTTCGTTAAATCAAATAAGATCATTTTCATTTGATAAGAATTTTAGAAAATATATGCTTGCTTCAAAAAATATATGTTTATTTACAACATTTATTATCTAAGCTTCCATATACTGTATATTCAATAACTATAGTTTTAAAGTTATTTGAAATTATTACTATTCCTGTTCCCTTTAGAGTTTATACTTTACTCTTCGCCTGAATCGATATATTTGTAGTTTCACCGTGTATGAATTGAATAATATGCTAATGTTTGGGGCTTTGTTTGCATCAGTGTAATTTAAAGACTAATGACCTGTGAAAATGTGGTGAGTTGTAACATAAATTAACATGTATATTCCGAACTGCAGTTGGACGTCCTGTGTGTAACAAAAACATGAAATATCTAATTAATGTGTTTGTTCGGGCAACAACGTTGTTTCCAATTAGTATTCCATCCATATATTATAGACATACAGCTAACCTCTAATTTAATAA
>NW_019416255.1:69833-116799 GCF_000390285.2 Anoplophora glabripennis
ATAATGATAATGATAATGATAATGATAATGATAATGATAATGATAATGATAATGATAATGATAATGATAATGATAATGATAACGATAACGATAACGATAACGATAACGATAACGATAAAGATAACATTGTCGTATCATTTGTGAGTAGGACTCATCGAGAATAATATGAAGTTTGACCAAGTATTTTAGTAAAATTATTAATTTTAATTAGTTTAGAATTTTTCAAAAATTCGGCTGTCGATAGTTGCAGTAAAAAACTGATATATCTTTTTCTGAAATGCAGCATTTTAGCGACGTACAGGAAATACATAATTTTTATCATAAATAAAGTGAAAATTAAGACTCGTTAGTTAAGAAACACCCTGCATAATAATATAGAGAAAGTCTTTACTATAAGTTTTGTCAGAGTTCAAGTTTCGTGTTTAAAACTATTTTTATATTTTCTGATTCACATTTATAAATTACACCGGCACATCATAGAGGAATATATTTTTCACCTTTACCAACTCTAGCGAGCGGAGATGGGTAACTTAATTTTTTTAAGTATCCGAACGTAAATATTTCTGAACTGCGACATTTTTAGGAAAACTTTGCTCAGTTTAGAGAGGAAAATAACATTTTCCTACCCCCAGCCTTGATGATTTTTATTTTTTTTCTTAGAGCTGTTAGGAATCATATAAAGTTTTCTTTGTTCTGTTCGAACATTATACGTATGTCTTTTTTTTCTATTTTTTGGACTAGGATACCACCACATGGTAACATTCTCTTTGTAGATTTGAAAATTAAAGAGTAATACACTCTAGAAACGAAGATTAACCATAATCTCGTTAGTCTGGGCAAAGCGAAGACTCTTTCTTTGGATAAATTGAAAGACTTACTTAAGATACTGGCCGGTCATGCATAAATTCTGACTACGGTATCGTTTTCAGCTCATCAAAATACCTCGGAAATGATATGTCAGATCTTTGGGTTTGGACTTTTTGTGCGCCTGATATTCTATTAATTAAAATGGCCAACCCTAAATATTAGGAGCCAAACGCCAAAGAGCATGTTTTAATGATTATTGGCATCACTATCGGAGTCTACATTTTTGCACTCGATTTTTTTTGTATGCTGCTGTTATTTTTGATTTTCATAAAGAAGCAGTAAATAATATCACAAATAAATAACTGCAGTAAGACATAATTCCTATTTTCACACTTTACTGGGTATTGCTACATGTGAAAAAATTTAGAAAATAATTAAATATATCCTTACGTCAGAAAGATCCTTTTATTTAAATATTTAAATTTTTTTGTAGATGGAAAAATATCTACCCAATAAACTGAGAGAATACTAAAATATGCCATAACCCTTTATTTTATTAAGATGTTAATTAGCTCATTTTGTAAAGTTCTGTTACCGTTATCCTTAAATGAGAAAACTATAAAATGACAATCCTGCTGAACAAATTTACTTGTATAGGTACTTACATAACACGTATGTATAGAACAAAGGTTTATTTTATGTCGTTGCTAAGAGTTCTCTCGTTCTAATAGCGGTCGTCAGCAATTTTATCCACTATATTTCTAAGTTCTAATCCCATATCCAACGCGAATCTACTCAATGTGGAAGGCAAGGTGTGAATAAAAGTGGAAGCAGAATGAAAGTTTATCTGATATTAGAGATATGATATTAAATTCCTATTATCTCCTCACTTCTTGCCAAGCTGCACGCACAGCATTCATAATATTTAGTCTGGCCGAGAGTTCAGACTTTAGTAGCTTATTGGGAGTTTGATAAAATATAATTTATATTGTGATTCAGTATTGGATCAGGTGTGAGAAATAGAAACATAAATCATCTTGTAATTCTTAGAGTGGCAATGCTGGATGTGGGAATGAATGTGACGTCAAGTCTACGTATTTGAGAGGTATTGTCAGGGCCAAAAGTTTTCGATATCTTTGTACTCACTGAGGTCGTGACCCGACTATTTTAAATTTTCCTGATTTATTGGTATTATTTAGTATCCATTTAGAGCAATTTTTTCAACCTCTCAATAAGAACTCGACAAACTATGATACCTGTATTAAAATTTAATTTGTTAATCAGGTTAATTGTTTTTATGAGAGGAAAAGAGGAAAAACAAAATATAATTAAAGTGTAAAATTACACCCTTCCAATTGAAAATGGAACCGACCTCTGAATATCATTTGCAGGTCATCTAGAGGTCAAATCCTTCATTTGATCTCTCTTCGCTAAGAAGCGCAATATCGTATATATTACCTCTATGAATGTTCAGGGGAATTAGTCCTTCTCTCATGGAAAAAAATACGTACTTAAAAGTTGAGTGTGATTTCGTGAAATGATAGGTTAATAGTTCAAAATGAGAAACCAATGTGTTCAATTTCAAGATTGAGTATTTACATTCAACCGACTTTAAGTTTTAGACCATCATTTTACGAAATTACATTCAACTGTTTTATATTTTTCTACCGTAAGAGATGACCTTGGATTTGACAACAGAGTCATTTGTGCCTCCCCCAAGGGCAACGAGTCACCGGCGAAGTCTCTGTATATTTCATGCAAATAATATCACAATTAATAACATCTTCTGAAAAAAGCAGTTCTATGATGGGGCATCGTGAACTTGTTTTTAAATCTAATCTCTGGAATGAACATTACCACGCTGTAAAAAAATAGTTTTTAAAGAATGATGAGAAGGAATAGTGATAATCTTATGGAAAAAAATGCAAAGATGGTGACGCCTACGATTTTCCATGTTGAGCCACTTGATCTCCCCAATAATATGAGATATATTTTTAGACCACTAATAAGACGACAACATGAATTTTGTACTTTTTGAATCCTGTATTTCTCCTGTTGAGTAAGACAAGGACTATATACGTAGTCACAATAATTGAAATGGAAAAGAACAAGTGACTCGCATAACATAACATTAAATTTTTTATTAAGAACGTGACGACTACAATAAGTCAACCTAAGAGATGAATAAGCTTTTTGTAGTAATGACTTAACATGCTCATCAAAACGCAACTTACAGTCAAGAATTACTCCTAAATTTTTTGCATGGCTAGTAGTGGGAACTGGAATACCATCGATTATAACCTCAAAATTACGTCTTAAAATTCTCAAATCTTTTTCACTACTAAAAAAAAAAAAAAACTTTCGACTTACTCGAGTTCAATTTTAAATTATGCTCATCCGATAACAATTTTATAGTTTGTAACTCAGAGCTGATGACGTCATTTTCCTGTCGAAAATCATTAATATTAAAATGAAAATAAAGTTCAGTATCATCGGCATATGCTTATAGATAAAGTATTATCAACACGTATACTCTAGGACCTTCCATGTAAATAAGAATTAATTAGTGTGAGTGAATCATTATCAAATGCATGCATAGGATGTGATATATCTACTGCACAATTAATAAGCAAATATGATACTATTTATCACCAAACTATTATGTACATTGCACATCTAAACAGGTCTAAGCATTTTCGTACTGTTTTTGACACCCTTCAACGGCGGCGTCAACTCCAGGTGTGCAATAGATGTTAGAGGTAAACTCACAAAACACCCACCGAGAGTGCTTCCATCTTGTGGCACCGATTAGCCTGAGGACACCCTCCCGACTAATCCACCAGCACCAGGTATTAATGGATGCAAAGAGCAAACTCGCGATGCACCCTACCTGAGTACCATGAAAAAAACATCACAAGACTCATTAAAAAAAGTTAGAAATATTGTTAGTTCAAATCTTTCTATATAGATGGCGTGGCGATACTAAAGAATTTTTGGAATCCTGGAAAGTGGAAATGCGGTCCATCTGAAAGATCGTTAAATTTTGAGTAATTTTTGTTATATAAAGTTCTTCCCAATATTTACTTGTTTTGGAGATATGTCGACTTCAATATGCAATGTATGATGTAATAGGAAAATCCATAATGTTATTTAAATCACAGTGAGACAAAACATTCTTTTAAAATATTGTTATAATGACTTTATTCACATCACATACTAACAAACAAACAATAAATTATAAAAAGAACAAATGATCAACTACAGTACCTAACAACCCCAGTTTCCGGAACTAAAATAGATTTCTTTATTTCGGAAATATTGGCAGCGGGAGTGTTAAATGGCATACCCTGTAGATAGTATCTGTAACAAAGTTTTATAATAAGATTTAAACAATGTTAAAATTAATTAATTTAATTGTGACGTTTATAAGCACAACAAAATATATTTTTTATTTTATTTATAGTATTAGGTAAGACATCTAAGCTACAGTTATGTATTTACTTCCATGAAATATAGCCAACTTTCGAATCCTAAGGGTTAATCCACACTATAATGTCGATTACGTTTAATCCTAACTGGGCAAACTTTTTTTAACCAACATAAAGCAAATCTTTAACAAAAATACCCCCTAATATAGACCAGGTACACAGGTGAAATTTCATACAAAAGAAACTCATTAATTGGATGTAGTACAGTAAAATATAGCAAAGTTGAGTTCTGTACAAGTGAAGTTCATTAACACATTTTTAATCTGTATATTATGCACAAACAAAGATATATTTGTGACCCCGAGGTCATAAAAACATGATAGCATGATGCAAAAACAGCGTAATGTGATATTAAAATTGAAAAAAAAAATAAATTTAGCAACAAATGTTATTCAACATGATGGTTTGTGCACACTTGACATAAATGTAACGCATAATGCTGGCAACTGAAATCGGTTTTTTGGATAGTCGGTTAACCGGTTTCGGAAAATTCGAAATTCGAGAATTTTTACGAAACCCGAAAACCGGTTATTCGATTCCTCTAATATCCGATTATTCAAATAACGAATTATTCAAATAACCGATTATTCGGTATAATCTATTCAAACATCCGAATAATCGGATTTTTTCTTTATAGCCAATAACTACATAACACCATCATAGTGTTAATAACACCATCATAGTGTTAATAATAGTTAATAATTCGGATTTTTACGAAACCCGAAAACCGGTTATTCGATTCCTCAAATATCCGATTATTCAAATAACGAATTATTCAAATAACCGATTATTCGATATAATGTATTCAAACATCCGAATAATCGGATTTTTTCTTTATAGCCAATAACTACATAACACCATAATATAGTCTTAGTGTTATGTAGTTATTGACACAGGCTACATAATACATACATATATGTGAAGGGTTGAACTATTAAGGGAAATACAATTTATTTTTATATTTTATCCTGGGACACAGACACAGACTGATAAAAAAAAACAGTAACCCACACCCACATACACCAAACAACCAAGTCCATTTATATAAATAATAAATTAACTGTTTTAACATTTTAACTTTTAATATTAGATTTCACTTTAAAATTTAAAATATGTGAATATGTGAATAACATCGTATATCCCGTCAGTTTCACAAAGCACCGATTTTCAGATATCCGGTTTTGGCGATTCGAGTAACGGGTTATTCGAATAACCGGTTTTTACGGAACCCGGTTAACCGGTTTCACTTTTGCCGGTTTTTGCCAGCACTAGTAACGCATGTGGAAATATTTGGTAACGCCGATGGAAATAAAATGTTTTTGTTATATTGTGACCTCCCAGTCGTCACACAAATATGAGTATAGGTAGAATATACTAGGGTGCTTTATTTGAAACGTACATTTTTTTCTTAGTAAAAATTTGCAATTTGTCCATTAATAAGTGAAGTCACTTTTTAATAAAGTTAAAAGTATTTGAACAAAAAAACGAAATTATTTTTCACAAGTGCAATGCTAAATTATATCTATTAAGTTTGATATGAAAAGTTCATGGATCAGCGAATTAATCAAAAATAATTTTATTTAATTATATCTAACCACTCCACTGAGGTTTAGTTTAATTGGTAGTACCAACCATGTATTGTCACTCACTTATGGTCGACGGTTACGTGGCTTGTAATTGTTTATAATGGCTCTGTAAGTTAAATGATAAGCACTTAAATTATCAAAAAATACACCAGGCGCATAAAATTTTGTATTTGTCTTATTTTTAGACTAAATCACGTTTATTGAAAACTGTTAATTTTTGCCTTCCATTTCGCAGAACGTACCAGTTTCTGAAATACCTTGTGCACTTCAGGGATTAGCGTCGTTTAAATTTTGAAATTGAGAAATTAATTGTAGTAATATCTGAGCCGAGCACAGCCAGAGAAGAGAGTGTTTTATGTCAACTATTATTTCCTGCCCTATGCTCCTAACACGCCATAAATAAGAAGTAGTTTTGGAAACCTTAATTCTGCAACTGTTTCAAGGTTAATTTTCTTTATACGGTTATATCTGTAACTGACATACGACGAAAACAGGAACCATTAATTCTGAAAGGGTTTAACTAAATGTTTCACAACAGCGTTTGTATCCTTCTTCTTCCAGCGATTAATAAAAGGTTTTGGCTGGATTCCAGATATTTAACGTCTTATACTTGCCCAAGTATGGACCAATTTATATCACTACAAGCGGCTTATACAAGTCATACAGTGTGGGAAGTAAATTTTTCGTTTAAACGCATATCTGTTGCACTGGCTGTGTCAAATGTTCTTTTCTCTTTGTAATAAAAATAATTGGCATATCTCTGAGGATTATACGTTTCATAAAAATATGTTGTGTAGGAAAAATTGTGATTAAAAATGTAGGTTACTATACAGGGTGGCCCACCGAGAACTGCGTCGATCGATACTTATGCTCCGAAAAATTTGAAAATTTGACAACATGGCAATGTCCCTGGAACGAACACAACTAAAATATCTGGAACTCTCCACCACTTCCGGTTATACCGGAAGTCGACACCAACTCCGTGATTTTAAATGGAACACCCTATATATTAATGCATTTTCGGATTCTACGTATATTCCTTATACCTAGGAGTTACAGAATTTGAGATATTAATATTTAAAAATTGACAGCTGCAGATGGATTCGCGGAGAGTAAATCTTTTCAGGAGCGTGATATTAAGTGGATTTTTAGTACCTGTAAAGGTCATAGATAACAGTAAATTATGGTATACCAACAACATAAAACATTTAATACTAGGTGTTTTCATTTTTGCTGTTACATATTGATAACTTCAAACAGCTATAACTTTCTTAACTTAAGTGGAACACCCTGTATTTTTTTACTCTGTCGTATGCAGATTTCAGCCATATAAGCATCGTTAGGGTTGCCGTTACTACTTTTAGAGATATTTGCAATTTTCTATTTTTTGGATAGTTTTTCTCTTACCAGAAACACTTAAAAACAATTGAAATAACTTAAAAGCTATATTTTTTTCATTAGCAACACTTCACCGTACAAATAGTGTAAAATTCAAATCTAGCATAAATTATGAGACACCCGACAGAACAATAAATCATATCAGAGGAATGAGATGTATTTAACTGAAGTCGACTTCTTGTTGAAGTATCGATTCAGTTCTACTGTTGTAAGATGATCTTTTACTGAACAATACATAAAAGAATTACTGAGAAAGATTTATCGCACTACAAAACAATAAGTTTATTGCTCTGGGAAGAAACTCTCAGGCAATGTAAAGCTATAAGTGTTTAACTTGGTGAGTAATTGCTTATTAAAGAAATAAATTACCGGGAAACGTAACACGTAGACCTAAAAAGGCATTTCGTACTGCCGAAAAGTTAATTACCTTGTGAGAAAATGTCTTTGAAGTGTATATCTTCTAAATAACTTGACTAATTGACTTAATGTTTCCCTAAAGTAAATATTTTCTTATTTATGTAATAATTTCATTCATCAAATTAAGTCCTTTGGAAGTATCAAAACAGTTGGTAATTGGTATATCACAAATATATTTTTTTCAAGAATAAACAAATGAAAAATAAATATTAATTTAAATGTACCAAGTAGATCAACAGAATACAGCGGAAATTTGTTTCCTTTAACCTTAAAACATAATAATATCCCCAAACCGTAACAGAAGGGCGTGTTTGGAAAAATGTTCTAAATTTACCATTAACTTTAAATGTAATCGGTGGTGACAACCAAAATATTTCCATCAATGAAGTCTGTTAAACAAGCATTAAAGATTAGAAATATCTTTATCTGCGGTTAAATTATGCTACACCAATCTGTGTTAAAACCTTTTCCGATCTAAATACATTCTTGAAACATTAAGAGTGCTATTTGAAAATCCAAAACTTTATAACAGTATCTTTGTGACACCTTTAAGTTTAAAATTGAAAAAACAATCTTCTAAGTTACTTGGAATAAAAAATTTTGTCCTGCATCCAGTTTACAAGGAATTCTAAAACATTTGTAATATTTATGTAGGAACAGCATGCATAATCAAAACTGAAGGAAACGAAATAAACTTTTTATTATGGAAGATATTCTGAACACGTTTTAATAATAGAAAATCTTATTATTGAGCGGAATATCCCTTTGAATTTACTGTTCACTTGAGAATTCTCGTTTACTGTTTTTTCCTGCTAAGATTAGGGCTTTGGGGGTTATTCCTGCTCTGTGAAAGTATTTATATATTTAGAAAATTTACGAAATATAATGTTATTAAATTTTACGGAAAAGTCTTTAGGGTTACATTTATTCTAAGGACATTTCACGTCAAACCGATCACACAACCTACATAAAAATTGATTTAACCTTATACGTCATAATGTCTTAAAATGTTCGTTTGTTAAGAGGCTTTCAGAAGAAAAGTGGCGTTTTAAGAAATTTAATATGATGGATTAAATATGGCGCCCACAAAATTAACTCTTCATGGTATATTTAGGAAAAAATATAGATAAATTTTCAAAAATAGAGGAATTTACTCCCAATGCATATATTAGATTATTATTGGGTCCGCTGATTCAATATGGCGGACATAAAACCCATATAACAGTATCATAACGATTTCAGGTCTGCTGAAGGTTAGAGTCCGGAGATTTTGGGTCCTCTGATAACAAATTTGCCATTGAACTTTTCAAATTCAAAATGGCGGAACCAATATGGCGGAAGAGGAACACCAACTATCCTTTTTTACGGCAAAAAACGATTACTCCTTACATAAAGTAATGAATTTGGAGGTCTTTAGGGAATATACTACTGCAGTTTTAAAATTCAAAATGGCGGATCCAATATGGCGTATGAAGAACACTGAATCTTTAGGAAGTTTGAGTACAAATTTGCTGTTAGATTATTAGAATTCAAAATGGCAGACATGTTTCGCAACTATTTCCCTTTGAAGTAATAAACCTAATCCGTGTCCAAAAATTTCGCCATCGATGTTCTGATGCTAATAATCATTTTTACAGCTTTATAATTTATATTATAATTTTTGACTTCTTTTTCGCGGTATTTTCAATGGTGATGAATGAGTGACATTAAGTTCATTCAATAGTTTCGAAGCGTTGGACTATCGCTTGACAGTTAATGCTTCATTCGACCGTGGGATAAATGTGTTAAGGCCCATCCTCATTTAATGACATGTTATAGAAACACTAGCTTTTACCAGCGGCTTCGCTCGCAGAGTGATAGAAAATCTTTCGTAAAAAATATTTTTTTTAATAAAAAGTATCCTATGTTACTTCTAATACCTCCAAGAATATGTGTACAAAGTTTCATGATGATCGGTTAAGTAGTTTTCGCGTGAAAGCGTAACAAACAAACTTACATTCACATTTATAATATTAGTAGGGATGTTGACAGAAATATGTTTGGATAATATTTGAACTAAAACTAATTAATTTCAATCAAATATAGGTATCGGTTAAATAAATACTATAAATAAACACACGTACCTATTTAGTACAACTAAATCAAAATAAATGTCCTCATTTTTGAGTCACCACTTCCCCACCCCTTCATTCCTTAACCACATGCATAGTTTATTATTCTCGTTGCCCGAGTACAAAGTCATTTTCTACACATGTACTAGGTCCTGATGCAAAATGTGTTTAATGCAGTGATTTAGTTACAACAATTGCGTCTCAATTAAAATTACTTCCAAGGTCAAATTGGGACACACTTATAGACCACATTTTTATTTTAAAAATCAGAAAAAGGTATCTACTTTCTGTGAAATTGTAAATATATATTTTTTATTAATATATACTATTTATTATGTGGCAGGATTAAGAAAAACTAGTTCTAATTTGTTTTAGCAAACGTTTTGTTTTATACATCTGGAGGTGTATATTATTATAATTAAAATCAGTTATATGGCCAAAGGTATACAATAAAGGTATACTGTACCGGTTTAGTAGCGATCTATAAAAAACGTATAAAGCCATTACTTTTTGGTTTATATTTTAAATTCAAGGCGCAACTAATTGGATCATAAAGAAAACTCGTAAAAATTTTATATCAAAATGGTCCACTGAAGAGCTCTTCTTTCAAATAATAATGAGCTATTTGAATATTTATTGTGTGGAAAGTGAAGAGAATATGTCCTTAATGGAGCCCTCTTAATTATTTAATCTGAATATTTTTGGTAGGTATGTATAAGAGTGTATATATATTTAAAAAGTATATACATATACAGGGTGTAAATAAATAAGTGCGGAAAAAAATCTTATTTGAATATCCCTTATAATGATACAACCGCTTAAAGAGGGTGCCAAAAAAACTAGTTCTTAATTGTTTTCTGAAATACAAAAAAAAGTGACTGAAATGAAATTAAGTAGACATTTGCTGCTATCGAGAAGGCACTAAGTAAATAATTTGTTGATTTTTCCCTACGGTTGGTAGGAAAAGTCACCCCTAGGACTTGTTTCATACGTAACTTTTTTTCTTATATAAAAATTCACTTCGGATAGCCTGATCTGTTCTAAACGAAAAAGGTTTTGTATTTTCTTCGTAAAATAAACGATTTCTGAACAAAAAATTTTTTTAAAATCATTTACATATAATTCTCAAAGGGATGAAATTTTATCGAAACGTAATTTATCTAGTAGTCGGCTGTCACGTTGATATTTGTAATGGCAACTTCATTGTTATAATTAATGCAACTTAATTTTATTAAATATGTGAAAAAACAAATTAAGTATATTAAATATGCAGAAAAACACTCTTAGTTTGTTTTTTCACGTATTTAATAAAATTAAGTTGTGTAACCTGAGTGGTTATTTCTTTAATTATAAGACCTCTTTTATGCACGCGTTTTTCTCCTCTCAACGCGAATCTGCTCCATTTTATGCACGCGTATTCTATCAGTTGTCGCCAGTTTCATGCCACACAGTAGTCAGTGAAGTACATGAAAATGGATCCGTGTATATTGTATTTGTACTATAAAAAAATATGTAATAGAAAACGTAAGAGGCGATGGGCAGTACATCCAATTAATAGAAATAGAATTCAATTGCGTCCATTGCATCCATGTCCCGCTTGATCAATAGCTAAACTAAAACTAAAACAAACTGTGCTAAAACTATTCTTGACAGACAGAGCCACTGGACTTGCGACAAAGAGCGCTTTGCATAAAAACGCCGATATACTTTCGTGCTTTTTCGGAACGCGTGTCGCCAAGCGTTCTGTAAAGCCATCGCGACAGAATTGAAAACGCGAGAGCAAATAAACGAGCGTAAAATGCATAAACGTAGTAACTCTATTCAGGGTATCTTGAAACGCGGCGTTTTTGTCAACTCCGCGTTGAGAGGAGAAAAACGCGTGCATAAAAGAGGTCTAACAATGAAAATGCCACTACGAAATGTCAACGTGATAACCGACTACTAGATGAATTACAGTTTTATAAAATTTCTACCCGATATCAATCATGCCATGTAATTGATTTTAAATACATTTTTTGTCCAGAAATCGTTAATTTACGAAAAAATTTGAGACCTTTTCTGTTTAGAATGAATCTGGCTATCCGAAATAAGTGGTAAGGTAGTAATAAGAAAAAAATACGTATATAACAAGTTAGAGGTGGCTTTTTCTACCCCTTACAACCGTAGGAGAGAATCAACAAATTGTTTACTGAGTGCCTTCTCGATAGCAGAAAATGTCTACTTAATTTCATTTTTTGTTATTTCAGAAAAAAATTTAAAACTACTTTTTTGGCACCCTTTTTAAGCGGTGGTATCTTCACAGCGGATGAGTTGTTTTACATGAAAGACCCACCTTATTTTCACATCTCCTGAATTTTCACACTGATTTATTTACACCCTGTATATAGGCAATAATATTGTACCTTATGTACTATTTATTTAAGTAAATACAGCAGTGCTTTATTTATTACTTTATATCCTAAACATAAGATTATTTACAACGTATAAAACATTTTTGATATAGGTATTTCTTTAACAAGTGCTTCAGCATAATGATATCCTAAAAATTATATTTAACTTACGACACGTGACAATTATTTTAAAAAAAAAAAATTAAAAAGTAGTAAATAGTAAAGATTGTAGCTTATCATAGTCAAAATATTTAAAATTTCATGTAACCTTTGACCAAAATGAAATCAATTCCATATTTATGAAAAGAGAAAAGCGTTAAAAACACTTTCAGAAACTTGACACTACCAGAAAATATTAATTTTCGCTTGAAGCTTTATGTGAAATGGTTGAACAACTTCTTGCTACGTCGTTCTGTTCCGAGATTTGAAAACACTTCCAAATTACCTTTAAGATGATTTTTAATGGTAAATAGAGTGCATTAATAATAATAAGCAATTTCATTAATTAAATAAAAACTTATTGACAATCTCTGGAATCGTCGCAAAATAACATACTACATAAGAAGATAATATAATAACATAATATAATAACATAATATAATAACACAATAATACAGGGATGGCCAGAAGTACGGAATAAAACTCATATCTTTTGAATGAGTTAATTCTTTTTAAAACGCCGAAACACGATAAGATTTTGATTTTTTCCCATCTTTCGGTTATATAATAATTCATTTTTCTTCAACCCCCTAACCACCAGCTACCCCTACTTTTTTTTTAAATGGAAACATAGGGCATAGGGCTCGTTGAAAAGCTCATAGAAAACTGAATCCAGCCATACCAAATAAACAAGTTTTATTTTTTCAATAACAAGTTTTTTTTCATTTAATAATTGAAACTAGATAATTTACAAAAATAAATTTAATGTCGCAAATGCTGAAAATGTCCTCCATTCACTATTTGGCATTCTCCAAGACGATAGTAAAAGTTGTCCACAGCATTCTGAATGACTTCAGCTGGTAAATTATGCATATCCGCCCTAATCTTGTTCTTTAAATTCTCAATATTATCCGGTCTGTCCTGGTAGACTCTTTCTTTCAAATATCCCCAAAGAAAATAATCCAGGGGTGTTAAGTCGTGGGATCTTGGCGGCCATTCAACTGTACCACGCCTACCAATCCAGCGATCTGGAAACATTTCGTCTAAGTATCTTCGAACATCAATACCAACATGTGGGGGAGCGCCATCTTGTTGGAACCAAATTCTTTCATTCGGTATATCTGGATCAATTTCATGAGGGAAAATCACAGCTAGAGCAGGTATCAGGTCAAATGTTAGGAAATCCAGGTAGCGTGCGGCAGTAAGATTTTCTTCAAAAAAGAATGGGCCCAAGATTCTGTTGTTGATGATACCTGCCCATACATTAACTTTTTGTGGATGCGATTCGCATGTCCAGTGTGGATTTTCCTGGGACCAAAAGCGATAGTTGTGCCTGTTAACCACTCCATTTAAATAAAACGTAGCTTCATCCGAAAAAAGTATGTCTCGTTGAAAACCATTATTGTCGTCACACCGTCTCATTATTTCCTCACAAAATTGTAATCGCCTATCATAATCGTCATCCAAAAGCTCTTGGACAAGACATACCTTATAGGGGTGGAATTTCTCTTGTTTCAGAAACATTCGAATTGCTGTTCGAGAAGCATCGTGATTGCGGGCCAGTGAAACAGTTGAAGTATGAGGATTTTCAACAAGTTCTAATGCAACGTCTAATTTCTTTTCTTCATTCAACGCACGTGCCCGTCCAGTTTTGGGCAAAGTTTGTACTGTTTGTAAGTTTGTAACTCAAATTTCTGAAATATTTTACCAACTGTACTGTCCCTTGCGAGATTTGGTTTTCGGGATATTTCGCATTAAATAAATTGCGCACTTCAGCCTGACTTCTTATTTTGTCTCCACATCCAAGCAATATCAAGATTTCGATGCGTTGCCTTTCCGACAATACCATTGCAATTCAGTAAATAACTTGATTTTGACACAATAGTAACGTTTCGAACTCCAATTTACAACTAAAACGAAAAATTAACCAGAAAGCCTGGCAAGTAAGTGGTGCCAAAAAAACGCAACATAAAAAATATATCTTTTTTGCGTTAGCAGTGATAGGTACAGTTTCAAATTCTTTATTTTATTCTGTGCAAATTCATGGAGGATAACACTGAAGATAATTAAATTTTATTTCACTTGTTAAGTAGGTGTTTTATATAACCCTAAAAACCTTGCTATTGAAAAAATAAAACTTGTTTATTTGGTATGGCTGGATTCGGTATTCTATAAGCTTTTCAACGAGCCCCCTCATGCCTTATGTTTCCATTTGAAAAAAAGTAGAGGTAGCTGGCGTTTAGGGGGTTGAAGAAAAATTAATTATTATATAACCGAAAGATGGGAAAAAATCAAAATCGGTTAACGTGTTTCGGCGTTTTAAAAAAAAATAACTCATTCAAAAGATATGAATTTTATTCCGTACTTCAAGCCATCCCTGAATAATTATCGCCGTAAATGGTTCTCTTTTTCTGTCTCGTTATTTTTGTAGTAAACAGAAAGCTTAGTTATTGTAGTATTGTGAAAATTATTAGATAATGTTTAAGTCAAGTCATTTATTTTTCTGGATTTTTACTTTTAACTATGTTTTCATTTTGTCAATACAATAACAATGAATTAAAAATGGACATAATGATAACGGATGGAAACGCTGGTGAAAACTGCGAGATAGATAGATATCTTTGTATACAGCGATTTTCAAATAGGCAGGCATCTACACTCACAGAGGCAGAGCTATTAGTGGAGTCAACGGTTTCAAAAATATTTTCATCGTATCAATGTGATAAGTCATTAGGTGTTAAAAAAAGTTATTATATTTGAAAGAAATATTTCCACAATCTGACATTCAATATTTCTGTTAGCACCTACATTCATTTCCTCTGAGAGTTGATCGTAGATGTACATAGTTCCTCGTCCACGTATACTGTTCAATGTTTAGATAGCTATCCGTATGGATTGACTTTCTGTAAACACTATGATGCTCCGGATACTGTCTGCATTCCTGTTATCAAGGACGTCTAGAAACAGAAGAATACCATTTTCTTCCAACTCCATGGTAAAGCCGACGTCTGGAGTATAGCCACTATATAATTCTTTAGGGAGAGATTTATTATTGCTATAAATTTCTTGGGTGAAACTGTATATTTAAGAAATTCATTTAATCCCTGAGTTAATTACATCTGGAGTCAAATGACATGAAGTTCCTAACATTAGCGCATTCACCATATTATTGAATACGTTATGGTTTATATTTTTATTATTTTAATGTTGTAAATACAATGTACAATATTACTTAACACTGTAAAATCACAATAAGTTCCAAAAAGATAGATATACATATATAAAAATACATATAACCAAAATGTATTCAATAATATGGTGAATGCGCCAATGTTAGGAACTTCATTGAGTCCAGATGTAATCAATTTGAGAAAATTAAATGATTTTTCCATTTTGGTCCCCAATATATACAAATTTCCTCTTTTTCTGAACGCGATATTTTACAAACATTGAGCGGTCTATTGAAGGCTCTGATGAGGGAGCAAAGTAAAAGGGGAGTAAATATTGTGCACACGTTTTTACTTACCCACTTACTTTCTTTTTAATATAATCTTCAAAACTAGCGTATTTTTTGACATTTGCGTCTTTCATTTCTTCAATTTTTAAAGAGGGTCACAAGCATAATCTTGAAAAATATCGTTACATGATTATAATTTCGAAATTTGCGAAAGTTTTTGATATAATTTTGTATAATTCAATTTATAAAAAGGCCAGAAATTGTATTAATGATGCTCAGCATGGTATGAGGATTTGGGTTTAGACTACTCGTGAGAGCGGGTGTAAATTTTGCGAAGGGCTTGGTGATGTGATAATATCTATTTGAATGTTAATATTTGTAGATTTTTGTGTTTAATATTAAATTAAATAACGGCATTTTTAGTTAATCGTGTCTTAGTTTTATTCCGAGAATGGAATAGTATCGATCCCATCCGATATCGTTTAGTGAAATCAGAATCTGTTCTGTCATTGTATTACATGTTCTGAGCATCTCAATGTTGCTCAGTTTGGAATTGCCGCATAATTTTTGTGGGGTGTACCACTAGTCATGTCTAGGACGAAATTCACAATTCCAATTGCACTGTTTAGCAGGTAAATTTATAACATTTCTTATGTAGTCTATAGGACCTGTATGTGTGTATGCGGATGTTAATACCAAGTTTAGTTTGTTAAAGTACCGTCAGTTTGTCATATAGAGTGTGATATTATTTTTTAGTTAGTATCTTTGTATCTGGCCAAAATTTTATTGGTACACTATTCTGGAATTTTCAGTAGATTGCGTCACATCTCGCCTTGAGATCCATTTTGTAAATTCGACTAATGATAAATTTTTTTAGAGCACTCTAGAGTCTAGCCACGCTCTTTAACTTTTGTATGAGAAGCAACGCGCATATAGGATTTTGCAAATTTTGCTGATTTTTATTTGCAATAGTCACTTATAATTGTTTATTTTAATACTTAACTTTAAAATTAGGATTTACACCTTCACTTCTGTTTGCTAGTAACATTTGGTTTTGTAAAAGAGTATATCATTCCGTCAGGATATTTATTTCGCGTAATAAGCTAATGCTTTTGCAATAATTTTTTCTTAATTTATTTATAACTTTTGTTGGTATGATTAATTATTCTTTAAAAGCCTATTTAGTTACCTACAGGGTAATATTTTGTTTTACCAAAATTTATTGTTGTTTTTGTTTTGTGTATTACATACTTTCTTTAAAAGTTTGTATACAGGGTGATGCTTTTTCCTCTTTGTCTGATTAAAATTTTAATTATTATTTAGTGATCTGCTCTCTGATTATTTTCAAGTAAACATAATTGGCCAACTGATTAAGACAACGAAGAAGATTCGTAACCGTTCTCTAGTGCCTGTAAGTGACTTTGCTTGTCCCACTTTAGCTTCATCAAATGAGAGAGCTCGTTATCCCTGACAGTTGGGGTTCCAGTGACATCCTATCATTGCCATTGTCTCCAGGACACACTAGGAGTGACGGACGACTCTTGTCGGCAGGAGATTTACTTGTTAACGAGATCACGTGATCCATCTTATGTTATTTATGTTATCGTGCCATTTTATACTAGTAAATTTAATAAAGTAACAAATCATAAATTATTATAGTCCTCTGTCAATTCAAAATTTTACATTAAGCTTTTTTTAAACTTAATTTTTTCGTGTTCTTTTTGTACACATATTGCAATTGTAGCAGCGATTCCGATTTAAATATTTAATAGATGTATTAAATTTCAACTACACTTTTAATCATACTTTCCAAATCTGTCTGGAGGACTTGATTTATCTTATCTATTATATTAAATCATTCGGCGACAGAGAAAAATCAAGATCTATTCTTACTGAAAAAAATCCACTCTTGAACTCAGGGGGAGTTAGTTGGGGCTAGTTTGCCTTCCACGTTGAACTCCCAGTTGTTCTAAAGGAACTTAGAATTTGACTCTTAAGGTTGGCTTACAAATTTAAGAGATAATGACAACATAGCTTTATATAAATACACATCGGATGTTGAATTTTTCAAGTTCTGCTAGATATTTTGTTTAATATCTACTGAGATTAATTTAAATTTGATATAATTGAAGTTATA
The DNA here is from genome assembly GCF_000390285.2 of Anoplophora glabripennis. NCBI lineage: Eukaryota > Metazoa > Arthropoda > Insecta > Coleoptera > Cerambycidae > Anoplophora > Anoplophora glabripennis. The sequence continues at coordinate 87,784 of NW_019416255.1, forward strand.
TATCAATGGGAAGTAGAAAAATACACTTCTTTTGGATTGTAGCCCACTACGATTTACATTTGAATAAATATAAGTTCGCTTAGCTCCGTAAGTTTTTCACAATTTCTTGTACTAGTAGATTCTGACAATGAGATACTTTAGATATTCAAAGAAAATAATATGGTTTTTAGATACATTGGCTAAATATTGAATATATATTGTGCTAGTCCATACAAACTTCCGAGATAAACAATACTGCTATGTGGTACAAATATATATTATTAGATTAATTTATATTTATATTTCATAAATCGTAGAGGAGATACTAATACTAATCTTCAAATATAAATTACTGAAAAGCATTTAAGTTGTTTTAAAAAAGAACTTTCTTGTAATTATTGTTATATTGTAATAAAGGCATTTTCTAATTCACAATAGCATTTATTCTCTTCCTTTTTACAATTCTATTTTACAATAACAACTTTTGTTTATTTATTTAACAACCATAGCAACTAACTTCTACTTCTTCTTCTGATTTTAGCGAATGCTCTCAACAATTATTAAGTACTTTTTTTATTAATACATATAAATCTTATAAAAAATTATTTTTCGATTTGTTATTCCGAAAAAATTCCTATCAGAATTTCGTACCCGCTTTTACGAGTCGCATTACCGAAATTGTTTTCACGTTAAAGTTGCTTCCTGAGAGAGGGTAATAAATTAAATTTTATCTTTACGCTTCCTTCAGTAGCTTCGTATTCAGGTTACCATTCGATGAAAGCATAGAAAGCGTCTTAATGGTTTATGGGAACTCGTTAAAAACACTTAATCGATATTTTTTATTCCCAATTATAAATTAAACGGAAGAAAAAACTCTTCGAATTTTTATACTGCAGTATTAAGGGTACATAATTGACATAAAAGAGTATTTTAATGAGATAATAACACTTTTTTTTGACTGGGTATTTTATTAACAAATAACCCTTTGCGTCAAAAAAGTCACCAGTGAAAGGGTTGGTTTTTGAAATTATATTTTGCCTAACCAGAAATATCTCACACATTCCCAGTTTACGTTTCTAAAAACTCTGTTTTAGTTAGCAAAAATTTTCGTTGTCAAATTGACTTAAAAGTCAAATATGACAATCATTATCTGAAATAACAATAATATAAATGAAATTTGAGAAATAAAATTCCTAGAAAAATATACAGGGTGTTCTACAAGCTCTGTGACAAACTGTGACAAACTTTGACAAATGGTAGCTGAGTTAATTTCAAACATTTTTTCTTATATGGACATAGGTCCGATTGATTTTTATTTAGAAGTTACATGCATTTTAAAAAATATAATTTCATATTCAGCAAACCCTTTCATTTGATACCCATATCATGGGCGTGCATAAAAAGTAACTGGTCCGCCATCTTTGGGTGTCCGCCATATTGGATTTAAAATGACATCACTTAGCTAACCATGCATTGTCATCCAAACTAAACGTGTATGCAAAATATCAGCTCAATTGGTTGGGGATAACTGTTTTAAAATTCAGATGCTAGATTTTACCCATTCTAACGAGGCAAGTTAAATAAAAGCTTGTAATAATAATAATTAATTATAACTTGATGATAAGGAGAATCCTAAAACAATTATCATAAAATTTATAATTGTACTATTTAAAAAACAAATCTATTAAATTAATCAAAAAAAACAAATAAATACCTATAACAAATAAATGCTTAGCTAATTATTGAAAAATAAGGTACTTAAACAGACATAATCTTCGTGTACTTTTACCATAGACCTTATAAACTACTGGAGAGAGATAGTGCTACTGCGGGCAAAAGTCTAATGCTACACTTAATTCAACCAATCATCGAGCTGTACTGCCCTCGATTCCTTACCTCATTTTTCTGTTGCATCTTAAAGTAAGAATGATGATCATTAGGTTTATATTGTTATGTTCTTAATTATATGTATTCAGATGAATGGCAGGAGAGGCAGATGACGAATTTGTAACCTACAAAGAGTTTATAAAGTAGATTTTTTGAGAAACTTTGTCTTTTATCTTACACTGTAATAAAAAGTATGGTAAAATTCCTTGAACTTTCCATGATAACTTGCAGCCATGGGATGTTGAAGTAAAATTCATGTATAATCAATACAGGGTGTCCCACCACGAACTCCATCGATGGATTTCTGGGAAAGTAGACCGTGGGGCCTACCAAGCTAAAATATTTTCAAGGTCATCGTACTTCCGGTTATACCGGAAGTCGATACTACCTTTCTTATTTTAAATGGAACCCCCTGTATATTATTGCATTTTTCGAAAAAGTATCTATTTTAAAGTTTAAAACTGGTGGAGGCGCCGCTTGAGGTGTACTGTGATATAAAATCACAAATATTTCCTAAACTGTTTGTTAATTTTACCGAGTTGAACCAAGAGGGTATTATCGTTGGCAAATTCTTTACGAAACTTATTTTTGATACAGGCAGATTGCGATCATCATCTATGCAAAAATTCTGGGTTGTTAACCATTGGGCATAGTCCGTCCCTGGCGGTCTGGGCATAATGAAGTTTCATATACAACATAAAAAACAAGCTCTATGCTTGTGTTATCTATCGCCAAATTTGCATCATGCTGAAGTTAATAGTTCAGAGACTGTAAATAAAAATAATTTTTTAATTTTCACCTTTGAGGGCCCGCAACTTGTTAACGAAGGCCGGTATCACAAAAATTTGTATGATATTATTTTGACCTCATCTATTTGTACTCGACTTTTTTGTATCAAGTACCGGAACACCCTGTATATTTTACAGGTTTTATTTAATAGTTCATAAATGCTACATGAATTTTACTTGAACATTCCATGGCAACAGGTTACCATGGAAAGTTCAAGAAATTTTACCGCACTGTTTATTATTTTATGCGGTTATGGGATTATGGTGTAATATCATGAAAACGAATATTATTCTAATAACTGACCACTTAAATCAGTTTGAAATCTCGAAAACCTCTTTTTAGAAGAGTGTTGGAATCAAAACACGAACAGATTCTGGAATTCTGACTTTAGATTCGGATTTAGCGGTTCACTGGTCTGTTCCATATCCTTGCGACGTCTATTTCGAATTTCACTCATTTTCTTTGCCAGTTGTGGATTGTTACAGAATTCTTCACGGTAAACAACATTGAAGAATTCTATGACAATTTGCAATTGGCAAAGAAAATGGTACCTGAAATTGGAAATTGACGAGATAAGAGTATTTATAAAGAAGGGATTGGAAATCTATTGGACCTAACATATTGTTAAAAAAAATCGAAAACGTTTTTTGAAGTACGTGATTTAGATGCTTGATAAAGCAGCTAAAGAAACTTGTAGGTGCAATTTACTACAATTTCCATACTGAAAATATACAACAGCAAAATATTAATAAAAAAACAGATTTGGAATTATGCGAGCTCGTTAATATTGAATATATACGCACACTTATTTTCGAAGCGTCCTCTATATGTATATCAATTTGATCTAAAGCTCAAATATATTGTTTCCCTGGTTTTTTTCATTGAATAAATTGTGTATCTATAAATATCCAGGAAGTTCTCAGTTCTACAATCCAAAACCTTATTCGTCTTCTCTGCGGTGTATAAATTCCTCTCGGGTTACAATAATGGCGATAAATCTTGTTTGAAACCAGCAAGACATAAACAACAGCTTACACTCTGGTCTGGAGAAAAACAGAAGAACATCGATAAACCCTATTACTGTTAACTTTAGGTAATTAAATGCTTACATTTTGCGGTTTCTTTAAATTTATCTTAATCGTAATAATGTATTTTAATATTTTCTGATTCTGCAAATTGTTTTGTATGTGAATATCAATTTTTGTAAAATAAAAATATAAATATATAACTAATATATTATTCATATCATAGTCATATTTGTTACTGGCTAAATAATTTATGTAAATATATTTATAGAGCAGACCAATGGGAACACTTATAATTTAATATACTCGTGTACTAATATTACTCTCCCTTGGCAAATATACCTAAAATGCTTCCGCAATCTCGAAATGTAATAAAACAAATCCTTAAACGTTTAGGCCTAAATTAGGTGTCTGCGTGGAAAGTTATGATACGATTATCCCTTTAAAATGATACATCTGAAAATCTGGAAGGTCTTAAGGGACTGTAACTAATTATCAAAACTTACTTTATTTTCGACCGCTCCACACTACAAATTTTCTATATTTTAAAATTTAAACATTTAGCGTATTAAAATTATACTTGGTAGCAATATTATATGCATTTTTAACATGTAGTGGAAACAGTGAAAACAAATATGAATGACAAGTGTTATTTAAAAGTAAAATATATCACTCAGGTTTATCAGAATTTGAATTCGAATAAGAGTATCACTTATGTAAAGATACCACTTATGTATCCTGTGGTTATAACCACACATGACCAAAATTTGATTTTAAAAATCATCTTTCTCTTGGCGTCTTATATCACAAAAACAAAGACAAGGCTTATGGTCCATATGGAAAAATTATATTGCGTATATACTATACAATTAGTAAACAATTTAGCAACGTAATAAAATTTAACAAATTTGAAAATGTAAATCTAATTTATGCTACTAATTCTGAAGACGTTAGCAAAAATCTCATCAGTCTCCCAATTAAATATTTTTATGATTTTCAATAAAACATGATATGTGAAATTATGTTATTTATTTAATTGTTTATAAGTACTTGATGTTTACATAATTGTATTTATAGGAACTATCCCGTTGTTATAAAAAATATGACACAATTATTTCATACTATTCAAAAAATTGGTGCGCTCTTTGAACAATCAATAATAGTTTTTTTATCAACTAACTTATTTATTTAAATTTAATGTCATATACCTGTATACTTTTCAACAAAAAATTAGTAAAAAAAGACAAAAATGGAAATATAAGGATATTTAAATCTACATACTTACTAAAGTTACTTTTGCAGTATCCTAGTCCTAAAGTAATCCACATACTTATAGCATTTCTTTATAAACTGTTTTTAATATAGATACGGACGCTTTATGTATGTCTCAGACATATTTATTGTGAGTTTATTACTGAGAAATAAGTTATAGATATAGACATATTAGTGTCATCGATAACTCATCTTAAAACACCGGTATCAAAAATGTTAAGGAATATCCCTACTAATATTATAAATGTGAATGTAAGTTTGTTTGTTACGCTTTCACGCGAAAATTACTTAACCGATCATCATGAAACTTTGTACACATATTCTTGGAGGTATTAGTAACATAGGATACTTTTTATTCGTCGCGGGCCCGTGCCGCCAAAGTTGCACGAAATCAATTAATGGTTTCAATGCGAGCGAAGCCTCGGGTAAAAGCTAGTAGTTAATATAAATAAAGAAAAGTACGGAACTCAAAATTGAGTCTTGCGGAACTCCATGTTTTATGAAAAACACAATCGAAAACTTTACTTAAATCTAAAAATTGTGGTCAAATCCGTTATTTATAAATGAAGTTAAATATTCCGTTGATATTGGTAAATTATTTATTATACTTAGACCCAGTTTCACAATCTGTGGTTAACTTGCAGTTAATTTCTTACCAAAGGTTAACTGCAACTGAGCTGTTTCACGACATCTGGTTAACTTCAATGTCTTATGTCATGATAAAGATAACCAGAACCTTAGGTATAAGTTAACCTGAAGATTTGTAGTTAAAGTTAACCTATAAAGAGGTAACTGACATTAAATATATAAATCAAAAATGAATTGAAAATTATGAGGTACAGTAGCGATGAGGAGGTTAGGGGACTACGAATTTTCGAAGGTCAAATTTTTTAAAAGAATATTACCCAAAAGACTTTTGCACAAGTTTAGTTTAGTTTAGTTTAGTGTTTAGTTTAGTGTTTATTGACCATGTTAAATTGCATACAATCTTTATGGCAAGTCATATACAAAAACAAAAAATGTATAGATATACACGAAAAAAATAAATTAATAAAAAACATATCACAATAAATATTACAAGCAATAGAACACAAACTAGAGAGATTATATAAACATCTTAGTCTAAGAAGGAGCGATAAGACCATTACCATAATGTATGCATATCAGAAAATTTTAAAAACTCATTAACTGAGTAGAAACAATGCATAACAAGAAATGATTTTATTTTCTGTTTAAAACCACCAGTATTCAAGGACTTTAAACTAGTCGACACAATATTATATAAATGGATATCTAAGGAATTTTTCTTTGATTTAGTCAGTCTATAACGTGGAATCATAAAATTGTCCGCAGATCTCGTTCCATAACTATGACATTGAGAGTGTGTAACATAGAGATATTTCTGAGAATTAATTTCAAGGATAGTGGCATATATGTAAAGACATGGTAACGGTAGAATTTTAAGTTTTTTAAAAAGTGGTCGACAGTGTTCAGTATAGCTAGAATTAGTCATTAACCGTACAGCTTTCTTTTGCAACTTAAATATTTTATCGGACGTTGTGCTATTTCCCCAAAGGATTATAGCATAAGTCAAATGAGAGTGAAAAAGTGAATAATAACACATCATCAAACAGTCGTCACTCAAAAAGTGTTTCAATCTTCGAATTAAAAACAAGGTACTAGATAGTTTAGTTCCCAGTTTGTCAATATGGGCATTCCACGTAAGGGAATCATCAAGAATCACACCGAGTACCTTTGCAGATTTGCCTTCCGTTATATTCTTACGAGTTGAAAATATTAAATTGTGCGTTTTACTGTCATTCAGTTTTAGATTATTAGCTGAAAACCATTTCTGTGCTTTTTCGATCATTTCATCGAATAACAAGGAAAGACCGGGCAAATTATAGGCAGACGTAAAGATGGTAGTATCATCGGCAAATAACGTGCTACGAAAAGGTAATATGAATGGAAACACATCGTTAAAATAAATAATAAAAAGCAAGGGTCCCAAAACAGAGCCTTGTGGAACTCCGTGACGCATATATTTTTGGCCTATCCTAGTCCATATAACGTCAGAAATTGATATAGAAGTAATTACTCGAATATATTGACCTCTGTGATCGGAGAGGCATGGCTCAAAGACACCTGTCGTACATTTAGTATCATTAATGTTGGTTATAATACTGTCGATACAAGTTTTACTTGTTTCAGTTACTCTAGTATAATCTGAAATTGTTGCTCGCAAACCGAAAGATTCAAACACATTCAGTAAATCTGAACGACTATTCGTTGAAGCATTAAAATTCACGTTAAAGTCACCTACTATTACAATACGGTTATTACTTGTACAAAATTTTATAAGCACAGCTTCCAACTTATTCAGAAATTGCGTAAAATCACCACAACCGCTAGACCTATATAAAGTTATTATAATTATATTATGCTCAACTAGTTCAATGCCGCAAAACTCAGCGTGAAATTTAGTATTAAAAAAACTGAGGTCTAATGATCTATACTTAGGGCCGGTTTTTCAATCGGTAGTAAACTATCGGTTAAGCCTTAACTGGTAGTTAAATAAAATTTTGTGTTTTTCAATTGACGGTTATCATAAAAGTGATGGTTTACTATTGGTAAACTTTACCGGTACTCAAAGCACCAGTAAACTATTAGTTTAGTGTCCACTACACTACAATGTAAGGTTATATTCATAATTTAGTTTTGTCTTTTATTTTAAAAATTAAAAAATGGATTTATTATATGACATAAATACATATAGTGATGACGAGGAACCTAGAAGACCTAAAACTATTAGGCATAGAGTGAATCATTTAGAGGAATGAGATGAGTATGATTTTTTGGCAGGGTTTCGTTTGTCAAAAAGAACAGTGGAATCTATTGTGGAGGAGATAGAAGAAACAATTCATTACCCCAGTGGCAGGTAAATATATTGATCTTTAATTGCAGTTGTTAATATTTCCTTGTTTTACAGAAATGACTGTTTATCCCCTACAAATCAGCTTCTACTGGCTTTGAGATTTTATGCAACGGGTTCATTTTTTAATGTTGCTGGAGATTTTTGTGGGGTCCACAAATCGACTGCTAGCAAAACACTTAAGAGAGTTAGTGCTGCTCTGGCGGGCTTACGAGCCCGTTACATTAAAATGCCTGGTTCGGAAGAAGAATTAAGGGAATGCAGACAAAAATTTTACAATGTAGCTAGATTTCCCAAATGTATTGGAGCTATTGATTGCAGCCATGTCAAAATACAGTCTTCAGGAGGAAATGATGCAGAAATATTTCGTAATAGGAAACAATTTTGTTCTTTAAATGTACAGACAATAGCAGATACAGATCTAAAAATCCGAGATATTGTAGCTCGTTGGCCAGGTTCTGCACATGATTCACACATATTAAGAAATTCGAGAATATATCACTCATTTGAGAATGGAGCTTTCGGAGATAATCTTATTGTTGGTGATAGTGGATATCCAATCAAAAATTATTTGATAACACCACTTCTACGTACTAAAAATGAAGCGGAAAACTTATTTAACGAATCCCTTATTAGGACCAGAAATGTAGTGGAAAGGTCATACGGAGTCTGTAAAAGGCGGTTTCCTGCTTTAGCTCTGGGGTTAAGGCTAAAGTTAGAAACTACACAGTCAGTCATTGTAGCTACAGCTGTACTACATAATATAGCATGTAATAATAATGAACAGCAACCTCCTATAAATGAAGAACAAGAACGGGCTGTGAACATAGTTAATGGTGTTGAAAATGGACAATTAGATATAAACCAAGGTGTGCAGTTAAATATAACACGTCAAAATAAAATAAACAATCATTTTGCCAGATTATAAGTATATAATTTAAGTAAGATATTTTAAAATAAATTTTTTATCTTTTTCTAGTTTAGTTTATTACCAACTTATTCTTGTGTCGTTACTTATTAAGGAAAATAAATATTATAAATTAGGGCAATTTAATAGAAAAAGATTTTTGATTCTTATAAACATCTTTATTATAATCTTACGATCAGTTCATAAATTAGAAAAAAATGGTTCTCCACCAACTTGAATACTAAAGGTATATTAAAGACTATTTTTCACATATTAAGGTATTATGGTTAGATATCCTCTTATTGCATTTAAGCAGTTTGAATTTTTTATGTAAACAATAAGTAAACAACATATAATGACAAAAGTATTTAATAAAATCAGTTTAAAATTCAACAAATGAAAATAAATTCTCTGTTCTTAATTTAAATAACATGTATTTTGTAACTAAATTTTTGAATAAATACTTAAAAATTTAACGCTTTCCTTCTTCACTTAAACTTCTTAACTTTTGTTCTTTTATTTCTATTTTCTTCCTTAGTAAAGTTATTCTTAAAGCATGCTCCTCTAAAAATTTCTCTTTTTGTAACTGTACAAAATTCAATTTTTCTTCTATTAATTCGTACTGAATTCCAAAATATTTCTTTGTTCTGTTACTTTTTGCTAAAATTATAGGCTTTCTTTTAATTTGGATACCTACAATTACATAAAATAAAATTGATTTATTAGTCAAGTAATGAATGTTTAGTGAAAATTTGGATTTTACTATACAGTTTATAAAACCACTTACATGATTTATTAGTTTTCAGTTTTGATGAAACTGCAGTCTTTAAATTTCTAGAGGAATAGCTTGACCAATCGGTATTTGTTTTCCCTAGTTCCATCGTTGAATTTGAACTAACATTGTCCTCTCGATTTTCTTTATTTAAATTATCATCATCAAACACTTCAACGATAACAACTGAAATATAGAAAAACAATTTCAATATTTAATATGAATTAAATTATTTCTAAATCTGTTACTAAAAAGTATACTAAAAAAGTTTGCTTTTGTGTAGGTAACTTGAATCTGGATTTATCCAGTGTGACAAATTATTTATTATAAACAGAAATATAAACTATTTTTATTTTCAGATACATCTTGTTTGGTGAAGAAGTTTATAAAAGTAAAGAAAAATTATGCTTACTTTCATTTGAGCTTTCATTACTTGGATGAGGTATATCATCTTCATATATTTCACAATTTGCTATATTTTCATCCGAAATGTTCTCACCTACAAAATAAACGTAACATCTATTATTTATATTACACAACATGGGACTAAAAGGGGGTAAAGTTTGTGGTCCAAGATCTATAGTTTCTAGACAATTAATTCTCTCTAATAGAAAAAATTTAATTTAGGTGTCTATATTTCACTAATACCTATGTTACTTACACGCATCATTGTCATACGGATTTTGCAAACCCTCGATTTGTGTACCAATAATACTTTTTATGGTCATATCAACATCAGTAAAGTGAACAGGATTAGAAGGTCCTCCTCCAGTTTGCTTTAAATTGAACTTATTTGTAGAATATTTTTCTTTGGCTTTTTTCTTCAAATTTAAGTATTTCTCTTTTAAATTTTTCATTGACCTAAAGTAATTCCTCTTGTTGTTACTATTAAATTCTTCTTCTTTTTTTTTCCAAGTCTTCTCCTTTTCTTGCCACGTTACAGCTCCACTTTTTTTGCACTCGATAACTACCTTATATTTTTCCACTAAAGCTACCAATAACTGTTCCTCTTCTGTTGTAAAGTTTGCTGTTCTTTTTGCCATTTTGTGATTAATATTTATTAATTACTATTCTTATCAATTAATTGAAAATATCAGGATAAATACTGGACATAACCTAACCATAAAATCTAGGTTATTGTTATTACCATAATACCACAGAATATACGCAATAGAATGTAGATATTTTTCATAATTCGTTTAAAATCCATAATATCTTGTACCAACATAAGAAAGTTTGGTCAAGATTAAAGGATAGCTAACTGTCACCAAAAATTTCATTGAAAAACACATAGATTAGTAAACTAAAGGTTAATTTGAAGGTAAAGGTAACTAAACCAAAAAGTTTACTGGCAATTGAAAAACCGGCCCTTAATATGATTTTTTAAGTAAATGCACACACCTCCATGTTCATTCATATTTCTACAATAATAAGATGCCAAGTAATAGCCACTAATATGACACAATTTTAAATTTGACTCAGTTTGCCAATGTTCCGATATGCAAAATACGTCATAAACAAATTGATTCAAAAAAATTTCAATCTCGTCTACTTTGTTGGATATACATTGAATGTTAATATGGCAAAGGCTTACCACACCTTCTTGTCCACAAATAATGTGATCCATAGAATTTGGTGGAACAGTTCTGCAATCTGAAGTTGAACTATTTACTAAGTTCACGGCGTCGATTGTCTTCGTTAACTTGTAGGATGTATTTTCCTCCGAAGTTGAAAAAACCGTTGGACACAAGCACCCGTTGGCCATTTATCTGCATCCATTGCCTTATCAAAGTTGCTTTCATATATGTAAACCTTAAAGGAAGAGTAAAGTTGAGGATGTTTTGGAGTCATCGCTTCACAAACAACTTCAGGAAAATGTACCTTCAGTAAATTGGTAAGAATATCCACCTTCATACTTGGCTCAATTCGATAAACATGGAGTGCAACAGTTTTCGGTACACCCATTACAGCTACTCCATTAACTTCAATATTCTGGTTGTTCCCAACAACAACCTGTCGCTTGGGTCTCTTTTTGGTTGTGACTTCAGTCCACTTATCAGTTTAATTTTCAAAGACGCCATCATTTTGTACTATATAGATTAAGATTTAGGCTTTCCCCACATATAGTAGAAAATTTATTAAAAGAAATACAGGATATTATTAATCACCGTACGCAAAGGTACATGTTCTATATTTCTATATATTTTGAAAATTACAGTACCTACCTAATTTTTTTATTTTCTGTAGAAATAACTCTCAGTGCCAGCGAACAGCTACTTTTGACATACATTTTTTTTGCCAATGGATCTTTTCTAAGAACCTCTCCAGATTTCTGTGGAGTGCTAAATAATACGTAAATTAAGTAGATTGGCACTGAAAACTGTCACAAAATATGTCACTACGGGTTATTTCTTCCTATTCTTCTAAATTTTGTCACTGGTCTACTGTAATAAATTCGTAACAACATTCTAAAAATCAGTTTAACCCCAGGGGCTTGATTTTTGAAAACAGGAGAACTGATTCTCCAGAGAAAAAATTCACCTGGCAAATTTCTCTTAAAAACTTAAACACTTATTTTTGAACGTTGAAGGAATCCAATTCTCTAGAGAATTTAATTTATGCCGTATGTCGAGGATATGTTTGCAACTGACCAATTAGCGGGCAGAGTTTTCTTCAATATTTCAGTGCCATTATTGGCGACCCTGATGTTTAGTCACTTGATTTGATTTTGAAGTTTGTTTTGTAAATGTCATTATATTCGTCAGGGAGACTAGACATCTCCATGATATTCGTAGTAATTTAATATAACTTCAATTTGAATAGAAGTATATTTGAAAACACAACAAATTTAATATTATAATAATTATGATGAAGCGTTCGTTCACGTCGAAAGCGCAAATAAGAAATTAATATGCTTAGAAACAACGAAGAACTTTTTAAAATGAAAGTTTTCTTCTACTTTCACTCACAAAAAGGCCCAAGAACAGTAGTCAGATATTGCTGAAACTTTAAATGGTTTAATTAATGTTGTCGCGGATGGTTTACAATTTCTGCAGCTTGCAAATTATTCATTATATTTAGATTTAATAATAAATTATTTGGATCCATTACAAATTTCAAATTTCAAATGATTACGCACCTTCGAACAGCGAATGAATGAAGTGACAATTTGCGCATGAGCATGAGATGACATTTGGATTCAAACTATTCGGAGAAAACGCCAATTCCCCCGACAAAACCCTGTGGAATTATTTCTCTTGATATCTAGAGAAAATATTCCACAAGAAAATTTCAAAAATCACATTATCTGTGTGTCAAGAGAAAATGACGTAATTTTCTCTAATGAACTAACTCTCCTGTTTTCAAAAATCAAGCCCCAGGTTGGCTTATTTGAAGATGTAATGGCTGTTGTGAAACAGTTGACTTGTTTAACACAAGTTAAGTCTTGGGTCAATATTACCTTACCAAAAAGATAACATAACCAATGATTGTGAAACTGGCCGTTACTGTTATGAATTAAATAGTTGACATGTTTCCATAGCTTGACCAAATTCATTTTGTCTATGAGCCTCAGTAGCGTTGTAGCAACCAGACTAGCACCAGAGCTCATTCGCTGTCTGAACTTATTAAGATTTACTGTCTCTGGTACTCTTATTGCGGACTCTCCTCTTGACCTGCGCAGTATGCGGACAAGATGAGTTTGGTTAAGCTGTACGAGATTCAGAAAATAAAATAAAACTTTTTGCGCGCTAATAGAGATATACTGTTGGCAGCATTGCGTTGCGTATAATCTTCTCTGTAACCACATGTTCTTGGATTATTGATATCTCATTCAGTTTTCGTGATATTGTTATTTGAGTGCAACGTATTTAAAGGTCGTTTCAAATGAAGCTATCCAGGATTGCTACGCAAAATAGGAACACCGCTGGGAAAAGTGTGTGAATAGGGGAGTTGAATACTTTGTAGGAGACGAAGACCAATAATGTATAAAATTAATAATATATTTCTGTTATTATTAAAACAACTTCATAAACAATGCAATTTGAGGTACGATTCATATCTTAAAATTAATTACTTTAATATAACCCCTGCTATAATATAAATGTGGAGAAATTCATCATTGTTCATTATTGTTAATACTTCAATGATACAAACATTGGTGGTAAATTATAAATAGCAAATCAATTAGCTAAAAGGTAATATGATAATAGATTTGTCCAGCTGATATGCACCAGAGAATATCCCGATGCGTAACCGTTGTTCGGATGGAACAAATCCAAATACAGCGTAACGGAACTGAATAAGTGGAGCGTCAGGGGGATAGTACACCTCGGAGACAGATAAAAGTGTAGGTCCACTGTCATGTGCGACATCACTTGGCAATAAAGTGCAGCTCAATAGAGGCATGGTAACAGTCTGCCGAGCATTCGGCTAACAGGATTGTGTTATTATTTATTTCGCATTTTCAGGAAATGCTTATACAAATACCGGAAAATATTTATTAAAAGGAAGCTTGATAATAAAATCAATATTGTCAACGTGTTCAGATTAATATCCAAAAGTAAGTTGATATATCCTACCGGGTATCATAAAAGTAGTGAAACAAACTTTGAGGGTTGATAATAAAAATTAGAAAAAAGTTCCTATGAATATAACCTGTAAAATGGGACCTATAGCTCCTTAAAGGGTAATAAAATTTATTTTTATTTTATGACAATTGTAACTGTATTCTTATATAAAAATCAATATTGTTGATATGAATTCGTATAGCGTAGGGTATTTCTATCATAACTTGTTTATTTTCAACAATTTAAAAATTCATCGAGAAAATTCGAAAAGTTTGGATAATCTCAAATAAAAAAATAAATATACCTATGTAAGTTTAAACGTAGCTAATGTCATATGATCATATAATTATTCAGATATTTGTAAGAGTAGAGGGTTCCATATTACCGGTAGAACTTCCGATATAGTTCTAAAATGGTTTCTCTTCTATTGCTAAATGTATCTACAGTCAACTTGTGAATAAAAAACAATAAGAGCTACTTTTGGTACTTGAAAAGCTACAGGAAGTTCTATGTTATTATTTTCTGTTATCAGTCTCCACTCCACGACAAATTGTCTGGTTGTTAGGTCCCTCAAGTTGGACTCATAGCTTGAAATATGTGCAAATTTTGCGTTAGTTTTGAAATACTTTGAACACTGCAGTGAGTGGCCAATTTGACACAGCCTCATTGAATTTAATAATTTTAACTACTCCAGAATTTTGTGCTAAATTGTGCCGTATATTATGTATTTGTACTTTATCCACTTTTGAAATATTGTGAATAATACAATGAGTCACCATCTTGACAATACGTCAAATTTAAAAATTTTAACTATTCAAAAATTATGTGCTCATTTTGTGCTAATGTGGGCGATGGTTAAAAAAAAATTGTACTGTATACATGTTTGGGAAATTTGTGGAGATGAGTCACTTGACTGAAAGAACATTACGTTGACAAAAACGTGCTTCATTTTATATTTTTGTGAAATATACAGTATTTCTTAATTATTTACATATAAATATTTATGTCATCTTTTATCATTTTTTTAGAGGCGAAAACGAATTGAAAATCAAAAGTGGAAAATTTTCCGATTGCTTTTATTTGTTGTTATTTAAAAAAATTATTAAAAAAACTAAAAAATCCAAATTTTTTTGTATTAAAACTGAGGTCTGTGCTTATACGAAGAGAAATAATTTATAATCAATAGTAGGTAACTACAGTTTCCGATTGTCGGTTGTACCTAGGTGTAAGGAATTATTTTATCCTGGGTAAAGAAAAACATTTTAATAAATAATAAAACAATTTTAAAATGGAGAGGAATAAACTTATAAACTAAAACTATAATGTGCTTAAATAACAGAAATTGTTTTTACAAAAGGTGTTCAAATAAGTTGCCTTCTACTTTAAGACACAAGACACAGGATTGTCACGATTCAATATTGGAGCATAAACCCTTTGCAGCATTTTTTCTACTACATTTTCTGGATTTACAACAGGTTTGTTGTTTCTTTTAAATAACCCCAAAAAAATCTAGGAGATTCAGATCTGGTGATCTAGGAGGCGATGCTATGGGTCCACTCCTTCCAATACATCTGTCTGAGAAGTTTTGATTCAGATAATTTCATACTCGTAAAACATAACGTGATGGAGCTCCGTCATGTTGAAACCAATAATTTAGTCTAATTGCTAACGGAACGTCATCTAGCAATGGCAATAATATTTGTCTCTAAACTTGAAAGAATATAGGTATTATATGATATCAAAATTTGTAAATCACATCACAAATTAGCACAAAGTGAATAAAATACGTCTGGAAAAAGTTTTGTTAAAAGGTTCATGTATCCAGTGTCAATTTGGCAACTCATCTTACTTCTCCTATTTCACTAAAAAGAACAGGGCCCACAATTTTTAAACCGTAGCACAAATCAGCACAAAATTTGCGACCAGTTAAAAGGTTTAAATTCGATTATGAGTCGCAACGTGAAGTTAGCGACTCATTGCAATGTTCATAATATTTTAATTGGCGACATATTGTTGTTAAAAATGGAAAAATATACAATTTATCACATAGAACACAAATTAGTAGAATGAGCACAAAATCAAAGTATTTAAAATTTAAGATTTCAGAGAGACCTATGGTCTCTAATTCAGGTTGGAGTTACTCGCCTCCTGACATTGAAGTTTAGCCATAGTAGCAGAATTAGGCAGACGTAAAATAAACGGATTAAAAAAACAATTAGTAATGTAACTTGGCGTAATGCAGTTTTCAAAACTGTTAGAAGAATTCTATTTGATAATAATTATGACAATAAAATACAAGACTTCGACATTAGTTCTTGTAATTGGCAAAATTCTTAAAATTGTCTGGTCTGGTTTTTATTTCTTAAATACACACTGTCCAGAATAGAGGGTGTTTTATAAAAAGCATGCAACAAATGGCCACAAATTGTGTTACTGCATCTAATAGCTACTTCTAGGAGGAACTAAAGTATTTAATTATGGCATTCCATTCATCAAGGTATTAAGCAATTAAAATTATTTCTAGGTGGAACTAAGAAATACCAGTGAATTAAAAAAAGACAGCAGTGAATAAAAATGTATCAGTAAATTAAAAAAGCTTAGTACTTCGTTATCATAAGTCACCCCTAGACGATCAATAATATTGTCAATAATTGATGGGAGGAACATATTGATGGAAATATTGACCGTATAGAAACGTATTGAAGCCACCTATTAATATTGACATATTGAAATGTTATTTTTTATTTTTCAGTCAGTATTGAAGGACCGTTTGAACGTCTAGGAGTTTATTCTAATAGCAGCTTATCGCGATCATCCAAAGTTGTGGCATGTAAAATCAAAATAACAAAAACAGAAAAACAATTGAAATGCAAAATATTGTTGACGCATTAAAACAATGTAAACCTGACTTTACGGTTGAACAAAAAAAAAGAAATCAACACTTTACGCATCAACTTTAACAAGAATGAGTATTGAGAGAATATTGATCGTTTATTGAAACATATTGAAGCGAGCTTCAATATCGAGCGTCAATATTGAAGTGATTATTGACAATATTATTGATCGTCTAAGGTGTCCTTTAGATTCATTATTCCCTCTAAAAATAAAATAATGACGTTGTGTATATTTTCTGTTATACCGAGATGAATTTTTTTTACGTTTTTAAATTCAAATTAATTTTTAAGTCAATAATATTAATATATCCCTTTCTCGAAGGAAAATGGTTTTAGAAAAAGTAAGTTTCCGAATTTTCTTTAAATTTGACGTTTGCGGTGCAAATATATATCTTGAACAATTCAAGAGTACCTACCATTTTTATAAATGAAATCTACAGGCAACTAATTTCGAAAAATATCTATGAAGTTCTTAACATACATACAAGGTACTTAAAAATGATTAATCAATATAACAATTTTAAATGTTTGAAAGCTTGATTTTTTTCAAATGAAACCCAGTGTTAGTGATTAGTAGTGAAATATTCTGTATTAAATATTGTGCTTCGTCTGTTTCCATATCTATGTCTTAAGATTAATTTATTTTGTATTCTTTCTAGACGCTATGAAAGCAATAAAAAATACATATAAAGTGTTCCAAAAATTGAGTTTTGATACTTTTAAAAATTTTAACTGGGCGAGTGATATTCAAAAAGGTATTTACATTTAAAGCTAATCGTCAACATTAAAAAATAATAATAAATTTCTCGAAAATCGCTCACTATTGAAATAGATATAAGTCAATATTACACTGATTTAAAACAGAAATAATAATAATTTAAAAATGTCAATTGTTTGTATTATCATTTGTTAGGCAAGTTTTTAAGTATTTAAACCAATTTTACTTTTGCTACTTAAGTACCTAGTACAGAATTAATATTCGATTATATAAATTACTTTCTCCAAGTGTAAAAATTGTAAAAGTACAAGTCGAAGATTATTATTAAACATACTAATTTTCATGTATAATATCACTCTGTAAGAGAATGGAGACTTGGTAACCATCCGCTGGGATTGCATCTGACAGTTTATTATTAAATATAATATATATTCAACAAAATTACATAAATATAGGGAAATATATATACAGGGTGTTAAAAAAAGAGTGTAAAATATTTCAGGAGGTAATAGTATGAACCAAAATAAGCAGAAAAGTCATAATAAACATGAGTCCGCAAAGTAACGGTTGCGGAGATACGGACCACTATTCGTTTTTTAAACATTTTATTTTATTAGGAATAAACCTACAAAGGAAGCTTTTAACAAACAAAAAACAAAGTTACAGAAGATGTTCAAAGTGCCCTCCGTCCATTTCCAAGCAAGCACGACATCTTCGTCTCAACGATATTAGAACTCTTTCGAAAACACCCTCCTTGGTTTGGATTTCTTGACACTTTTGATTAATCCGTAAGCTGCAGCTCTTCCAGGCTATTTACAGGAGTACCATACACTAATGTCTTCAAATATCCCCAAACAAAGAAATCTAGAGGGTTCAGATCAGGCGATCTTGGAGGCCACAAAACAGGTCCGGCCCTTCCTACCCATCTATATGGAAAAGTTTGGTGTAAATGCTCTCTAACGGCCATGGAAAAATGAGCTGGAGCACCATCATGCTGGTACCACATTTGTTGCCTCTGATTCAAAGGAATGTCTTCCAAAAACTCATATAGTGTGTTCTGCAGAAAGTTGAGCTAAGCGCCTGTTAATCGGTTTGGTAAAACAACAGGACCTAGAAACCTGTCACCTGCAATACTCATCCAAATGTTTAATGAAAAACGTGCCTGATGTCCAGATTCTATTAGAGCATTAGAATTTTCGTCGGCCAAATATGCGTATTGTGAAAATTAAACACTCCATTTCTTGTGAACCCGGTCTCATCAGTAAAAATATTGTTTGCAAGAAAACGAGGGTCTTCGGCATCTTGACGTAGAAACCAGCGGCAAAAAACCAAACGTGCTTGATGATCATTTATTGGATTTAAGGCCTGTACTCGTTGCACATGGTATGGATAAAGCAGTTGCTCGTGAAGGATTCTCCAAACAAGACGACCACTAATTCCTACCTCGGCTGATATTCTCCGCACACTCGTACCTGGATTCTGCTCTACCAGTGCTAGAATTTCTTCTTCTGCTCTAGGAGTGGATACCGACCTTGGTCTTCCGGATAAATGGCACTGTTTGCTCAAGGAACCGGTATCACGCAATCTTTGATGAATTCTTCCAATGATGCGTTGTGAAGGAATCTGGCGATTTGAATAAGCGTCAACATAAAGACGTCGCGCTTCGGTGGCGTTCCTATTAGCACGACCATACATGAAATGCATGTCTGTTAATTCTGCGTCAGAGTAACCAGCCATAACAAAAGAAAACTTGTGCACAGAGAACAACTGTCAAATACGTACTGTTTATTTCACTAAACATCAACCAACTATTATAAGAAAATACACAACGTTTTTGCAAAATAAAAAAAGGGGCTAAAAAACATAAAACATTCCATATCTCCGCAACCGTTACTTTGCGGACCCATGTTTATTGAGACTTTTCTGCTTATTTTGGTTCATACTATTACCTCCTTAAATTTTTTAACACCCTGTATGTACACTCGACCCAAGATATGCAGGCTTAACCCCTTGTCTATATGAGGCGTTCTCATTAAACTCGTATGGCAATATTTTACCGTCACATCTGACATTTTACGAGTTTTGTACAAAAATGCTTTCCTGGTAGATTGGCATTTTTAAAATGGGACTAATCGGCAAACTCTTATAGCAGACTCTGTATGCATTTTTTATTATCAATGGAAACATCGATTCATCCTAGTTAATAAATCTTGCGAAACGTCTACTACCTACTTACGAATAGATTGAATGGATTTAAGAAAATTAAAAATTTTAAGAGCCTACGTGTGTGTAACAAAATTTACTTAATTTTAGCCACAGAATGGGCCTCTGGTTTTTCTGTACGCCATTACTGAACACTGTATAGGTGCCCGCAATGAAATCAGTTGAAGAGTCTTATAAACGTTGTAAAGCATACAATTCTACATAAAAATAGCCTCTTGACTTTTTCTTGTACTATTAAAATTAACAGAGTTAGGGAGGCTGGAAGTTAAGAGAAGATTTCATAAATTTAAAAAATCATAACAAGCAGAAAAATGAATGAATTTTGTAATTTTTTTTTCAATCTACTCTAAAAATGTAACTTTTCTTTTCAGAGAAATAGATATAATTTTTAATTTTTAATAAGAGTTATAACAATTTCAAATTTTTTATCGTTAATTTTAACGATGTACAAAACTAAAAACAATTTTTTTCTATACTATTTGATTGATTATTTAAAATAATGAAAAGTTGCCTTCGAATTTTTTTTTACGTTTGTTTTTTAGACAGATACAAATTTATTTACCTTTTTATATTTTGAATTTTATTTAGCTCCTACGACACTGCCAGGACAAAGATAAAAAATCACGTTAGCTTTGTCGCACTCATGGTACCGAAGTTGTGGACAACTCCTATGCTTATGACAAAGATAGATTATTTCGTTCGCTATTGTCAATGCGCGTGCGTCAGTAAACGTGTTTCTTTAAATTATTGTATGCTCAATATCCAATGTTAATCTCAAAAAGGTAAATACATATTAATAAGGACTAATATTTTTTCTTTTAGTTTAAAACGGATTTAAACGAATGCAAACTAACCCTCATGTTCACCCCCAAAAATAATATTTCCGTGATAACTCGGGTTCTAATCAATATTTTGGAATGAAACAAAATGGGAATTACTTCTTATGAAAAAACATTTATGGGCTTATGTAATGCGTCAGTTGAATGAACAGTATGACGATATTCCACCAAATAGAGATACGCTCTGGGAACGTATAAAAAATATTTGGAACGCTATAGACGTGAATTATATACGATGCCTTGTTACATGCCAAACAGATTACAAGCCATTTTTGATTCGGATGGTGGTTGGACATATTATTAGACTGTTTTGTTTTTTCATTGTTTATAAAATGATGTCAAAATAAGTAAATAAGTTCATAACATTATGGGCCCGGAAAAGCTTCTTTTCTGATAGATGTAAAATTTAAAAAAATCCTGTTTTTCTAAATATTTCGAAAACGATTTAAGATTTTACACTGAGCTTTGGTGTATAGTACAGTGGCAGTGTAATATCTTAAATCGTCTTCAAGATATTTAGAAAAAAAAAATTTATTTCGACATAAGATAAATAAGATCCACTTCTTATTTATGGAAGGGCGAAATGGGCGTTGACTATTAGACGCCTTCATTATAGCCATCCTTGTCTATCACATGGATTTCTATGACTTACTTTATCGCTCTCACGTAACTTCTGATAGACCATCGGTACTTTCCTACACTGTATACTTCAGGCCTGCAATTTTTTGTTATGTGTCGTTACACACGTGCCTACACAACAAAAAATATGACACGCCCCTAATTATTGATGCCTCCCAAAATTCCTATTAATAGTCCACCGGCTCGCCCTTTTAAAAGTAGTATGCCTTTTAGGTTGGAAACCTTTATCTTGTGTCGAGTGTACATATAAATATGATATCCAAGTAATATTTCATTATGGCAGCAAATTAATCTTGTAATAGACATTAGTTTATTCGATTATTGGCTTTCTTTCCTTCATTTATTTGTTCATATCCTAGAGATGGCGACGAACTCACTTCAATGTCCATTGATTTAGTCACTGTCTTTCCTCTAATTTTTTTAATGATTTGTTTTTGCTGGAGAAGAGGCACACTATGTTGTTATACTACTTTAGATAACAAACTAAGCTCTCTAACATTTACAACAGAGAGAAAGTAGTTATTTATTAAAACTAATAATAATAACAATACATACGCATTTCTCCTTTAGTTATACATATATCTGTATTTTTTTATGTAGTAACAGGATGCAGTGTGTCAAACTTTTAGCTGATGAAATATAAATATTCAGTGAAATTACAGATTTTCTGATTGGATCTGTCAAGTGAATCAAATATTGATACTTAGAAATGCTGTTCTATAACTTTATACATCTTTCTACGAAAATTGACAGATAGTTTCTTGACTTTGCTGTATTTTTCATATAGTTTATTATTTCAATGTTGTTTTTTATTGTTTTATTATTTAAACTTCTTTGTATTACATTGTAAATTAGATTTATGTGTAACCCTGTTATTGTTATTACAATTTTTGTAAGAATTCTGTTGGGTTTGATTTATTTTAGCTACCGCTAAAAGTTATAAATTTGTTAAATTTAAGTACCCATTAAAGATTTTTAATAACAAGTAGGTGGTTTAAAAATGTACATACATCTACGAGTATACCCAGTTTTAATATTACTTGTGGAACGTCAAACAACAATCAACTTGTCCGTTTATTATCTGATTTGACCGGCAGGTCCAAAGTTGTAGACATTATGATCCACTAACGAGGTCTTCTAAAACTTTGCCAACATCTGCATATCTAAGCCAAATTTAATTATGTACGATGTAGCGCTGCAGATTTGAAATCCTCTTAATGAAAGTCAGGTTGTAATTCAAATACCTTGTTGTCAAAATAATTTCCGTACAACAGCGCCATAAGTCCAAACTGGAGCGAGGGGGATTCTACATAAAGGGGTCATAACTCCATATAACGGGATGAAGGAGAGAAACGGTCAGACATTTTACCAAAATCCCCAGATATATCTTGCCTCTTAAATTGTAATCTAAAGGGTATTCAAGACCTTTCTCATTTAAAAGAAGAATCGGGGTAAATGTATTTCTACATAAATTTGAATCAGAAAGCTTATTGATTGCTGGGACAAAAATATTTTATAAATTCATCATAGCAGAGAATTAAAAATTTAGGTCAGTCCTAAAAGCTGATGTTATTTTTGAATGCGTAAAATAAAATTTTCATATCTATCAATATCAACTTGGTAATATAACGGGTGTGGGGAATGTTCTTGTAAATTCGATCATATCAATTTGGTTATATGATTACTTTTTAACATTACGGAACTTATCTGTTTGCAAATTTACTAGTTTGAGTGTAATTAAATTTTTTTGATATCATATATTCACTATTGCGAAAACGAAAATTTTTTTACATTTTTTAAATACCTGAGTACTTCATATTCCGTAGCAAACCAAGTTGGGGTAAGCTGCAATATGAATATTATGAAATCCAAATATTTTTTATTTAAATCATTTGTACAGAGTTTATCCATCAAGTCATAATAAGTTTTGCAGAAAATAACCTATACATAATACTCTACAATAGATATTATACGTAAACCACAAGTCAATAAAATTTAAACGTTATAATGGTTATTAAAATTATATTTATTATTGAAACAGAAACACTTCTGTAACAGAGTGTATTTGCATTTTTTCTCATAAAAACCTCTCAAGAAACCACGAAAAAATAGTCATGTAATAACCCTAGTACCTACCTAGCAATTTTAAAAAGTAAATTCCATAAAACTATGACAAATTTAAATTTTTTTTTACTCTACTTGATTCCACATACAAAATTTCTACTGCTCGCATTGCGAAAACAGCACATTCCCCATCTAGCATTGAATTACGCCAGCAGTACCTAGTAAACACCTAATAATAAATAAATATCCAAAATAAAACTATATTTAAATGTAATTATCGTAATACAAAAACAGATCCACCACATGTGATTTCGTGTTTACATTTTTCCCCCATGTGTTTTAAAATTAACTTAAGAAGAAAGCTCTGATTTAGAAAAATGTAAAGTAAAAAGTAAAAGTGATTTTGTAAAAAATATTTTTACTAACTGTTGTACTTTGATTTTACTTTAGAATTGAATATTAACTTAATTTGAATTAATTATAGTTATTCATTTATCTAGTATCATTAGAAATGTAAATATAAATTTCAAATATTAGCAGTAAGTACCTAAATGTATGTTTGAATCAAGCAAACAGACTTGCTATAATACAGGGTGGCCAAATGAAAACGAAATAGAGCCATTTTAAGGAGCCATTCAAGATTGTAGAAAAACGCTTAGACCCGTCGATTTTAGATTAAAGGGGGACATTCTTTGCTGGTAATTTTGACTCCGCCACTTTCACCCCCAAGCAAGGGTAAGCATCACCCCAAAATATTTAAATGGTATTGGGGGCTGAGTAATATTTCTTTTGAAAGCTCTTACAATTTTCTTTACAACAGACTTTAAATTTTATAATTCCGCCCAATACTTATTAAGAATTTTGATTTTAAAGTTGAAACTTATGTACAAACAATTAGTAACGATAAAAATGTCAGTCATTCACTTTCGTAAAAAAACACAATTGTAAAAAACAGAAATGATTCCAAATTATTTTCTAGCATTATTTGGAAGCGTTTGTTGGTAGTTTATTTAATTGTGTTTTTGAAAATTTATTCCATTGCGGAAAGGATAGATATCATTTCGCTTTACTTTATGAACAATAAATATGCGAATAGAACAGCCCAGCTATTTAATGAACAACATCAAGATCGACATGTCAGGAGGAAGTATGTTCTAGAGTTAGTAAAAAATTTCAAGAGACAGGGAACGCAGCCAATAAAAAACGAGAAATTGAAAAATCAATAATTAATGAAGCTAGTGAGGTTGAAGTTCATCTTGATCCTACATTAAGTACGAGGCAGCTGGCATCTGTGTCTGGGATCAATCGAACTAGCAAGAAGAATAATAAATTCCATCCATACAAAATACATTTAGTCCAGAAACCTCATGAGGATGATTATGACTGCCGTTAGCAATTTTGCGAAATAATGAACGATACACAGTTCCTTTTTAACATCTGTTTTTTTGATGAATGAAGTTTTTTCTTGAATAGGACGGTAAATCGTCACAATTGCCGCTATTGGTCCGATTCAAACCCAAGATTTTTTCACGAGGTGCATACACGGCAACCGCAAAAGGTAAATGTATAAATGTATGGGCTGGAATTTTCGGTGACCGATTGGTTGGTCCTTTTCTTTTCCTGTTAATTTGACTGGCCAAATGTATTTGCAATTACTGGGAGACGGTGCTCCTCCACATTATACGTTAATTGTCCGTTAGTATTTGGACCAACGTTTTCTATAGAGCATTGAGTGGCCTCCACGATCACCGGATTTACCGTCCCTTGATTTTTTTTTTGTGGGGGTACCTAAAAAGTAAAATCTATAAAACACAGCCAGCGTCGCTGGAAGATTTGCGTCAAAGAATCGTCGACGAATGCCGTCGAATCACTTCGTAAATGCTTCGGAATGTGCGCGAACGTTTCGAACAAAATCTTTATTCTTATATGGAAGCGGGCGGTCATCAGTTTGAACATTTAATCAACTAAGTAGTAAGTAAGCAACTAAACATAATTTAAATTTTAAAATGTATTTTTTTTTTCAAAGTATTGGGCGTAATTATAAAATTTAAAGTCTGTTGTAAAGAGAATTGTAAGAGCTTTCAAAAGAAATGTTACTCAACCCCCAATGTTATTTAAATATTTTGGGGAGATGCTTACCCTAGCTTGGGAGTGAAAGTGGTGAAGTCAAAAATACCAGCAAAGAATGTCCCTTTAATCTAAAATCGACGGATCTGAGCGGTTTTCTACAATTTTGACGCAGTTCCTGAAAATGGCTCTGCTTCGTTTTCATTTGGCCACCCTGTATATAGAATTGAGGACCAGATGGACGCACAATCTAACAATAGAAGACATCTCACCATCAGTCTCCCAGTGACGATTGTTGCATTTATAAACTATTAGCAAAATTATTTGCAGGCTGATGTGTATTTATCTAATCTGTAGCCATGCGGGCAAATTAGAGTCAGCATGTAAACTGAAAGAGTAGATGGATTCATGGATATTTTGAAACGAACATGCACTATTCGAAATCTTTTTTATTCTGACCTAATATTAGTTCACTTTACTGTTTGAATAATGAATAAATTATTGGCCTGCCAATATTTGTAGAGTAATGTTATTTTATTCATACTTATTTTAATATTATTCAACACAGTTTAGTGTTTAAAAATATATATGAACTGTTATTTATTTTGGCATCACTATGTGTTCTAAACGTGCGAAAGAAATTAGATAAATATTTGTAGAAGACGCATGTGGAAAATAACAATTTTGCAGTCAATTATTGGAAATCTTTTTTTGATTGAAGTTAATTACGACATTTCAGATTTTATATTTTCAGTTTTTTACAATTATACGTTTTTATGATTAACTCTTGTAGTTTTACATTATTTTAAAGATATTATGCTAATTATAATAATATAATAAATCAAATGACTCACTGATACCAAACATTTAAGTTTACTATAGATTGTCTTGGACTTAATTTTTTAACCTGGACTGGATATCAAAAAGTGTACAGGATGTAACAGCAATATTGCGGTAAACCTTCAGGAACAAACAAAAGCAAGTGATATATGTATAATCCTTGAAAGATTGAACGTGAAACACAACTTTTTGATCAGCTGCTTAAGAAATCTTGGAGATAATATAGTTTACAAACCCGGTACAATGCAACTGATGATATTGTACGAAACAGCTACGAAACATAAATGTTTCTGGTTCTTGTCCGTTTTGAACTTGTAAGTTATTTGCAGTATCTATGGTATGTTCGCGTAAATCATTAATAGTGTCCACTTCGGTGCGATACACTTCATTTTTTAAATATCCCCACAAAAAGAAGTCCAAAGGATTTAAGTCCGGAGATCCTGGCGGCAATGGTACCGGTCCTCCTTGTCCAATCCATCGTATCCCTTGAACTTCATTATCGTACTTCCGAACATTTTGTCAAAAGTTAGGGGGGGAGCACCATCGTGCAAGAACCACATTCGGAGTCGGGCAAGGAGATACTTATTCTGTTATGTTTAAAAAAAAGTTTCTAGTCGGTTTAAGAATTTTGTATTTTTATGAAAGTCAAACTGATTAAAAAATAAATGCTTTTGAGAGTAGCATCGTGCAGTTTACGGTTTTTGTTTTCTTTTTTGAAATTTCGTGACATAAAGCATGCACTGTACCGTACTGGAAATGCAGCAGATTCTGTGTATTGTCAAAATGTCCCTTTTATGGTGATAATAATTTTTAGTGTTTTTATTTTAACGTAAATAAAAGTATGAATTGTTAGTTGCATGTATATTTTCTCTCTAATACTTTTAAGAGAAGTAGTGTTTCTCATTAAACTGAATATCATCTATCGGTTCGTTGCTACTGTTTCTGGGTTTTGAAAGTTAGCATTCACCTAAGTAGTGCGTAAATTAATGTAATACTTAGCAATATTCAATTTCGTATTTTAAATAAAATAATTGATAAATGCAATAATTACAAGAACGTCGTAGTACCAAAGCATAGTTTAATCAAAATGTACGAAATGCGAACGCGGTGCAATGCTATTCAATATAATTCAATAAAGAGTAGGTATCGAGAACCTTTTTAAAGGCTCATGCTGAACAAATAGGCATGCAGAGAAAATTTTCCCAACCATGAATAGAATCTACAAGTGCACGTTTTCTTCGACGAAATGAAAACGAGTTCTTTTTTGTCGACCGGTGGATTTATACGAAATACGCCAGTAGGGAATATTGTGCCTTTCATAGAAGTTTTGCACTACGGAAACAACATAAAAGCTTTATTTATGCACCAGCCACTTTATAATTCTCTTTTGATTACAAAGATAAATCTTTACTTATATTGGATTCTTACCTTGGATTCTGTTCCTCAAACATAAAATGCTGACATATAATTGAAACAGTAGCCTGCAGAGTATCTCTACTTTATAATCTTATAAAAAGTTGCTTTATAAAAGAAAGTTGATTGATTTACAACACAAAGTTTCAATATTATTGCATTTTTTTGTTAGTTTCACTAGTTTTCAAAATTTTGGACAAATAAAGTGTGCATGAGGTGCAGCCTGCTATATTATACAATTTGTTTACGAAGAGAAAATGGGTAATTTATATAAAACAATAATGAGATATTCATTGTTTTATAATTGTGAAAACTTCCAGACAATTATTAAAACAATTTATTAGGTCAAAAATTGTTAGGTATACAGTTTTGGATGTTTTATATATAAGTTTCAAATTTGATAACATCTATTCACCTCGCGGAATCCCTTAATCCGAACCAGGTTTCAACTTAATGACTTAGCTCAAAGAGGACTTTATTTTTCTGTTTTGTTTCTGTCTAAACTAGTAAATGGGGTAAATGATAGAGAATTACTACAATATTTAAATTTTAATATTTTGGGATGTAGAACTCGCTGCAATTTTTTATTTTATCTGAAAACACCAAGAACAATCCAATAAATATTATATGTTCGAATTACCATCAGGATCAAGTTTTGTTGTAGTGCTCTTACTATAAAAAGGTGTATAGAAGCTATGTCATTATTTTTTTTGTATTTGTGTATGTATACACAGGGTGTGGCGTGTATAACCTATACAAATTAAACTACAGCTTCCTGATGATATTTGTAACAGAAAACTTATAAGAAAAAGTTCTTCACGTTTTTTTTTTTGTAAAGGAGGTGGGTCGATTTGGGCGGTTTTTGCCCCATTTTGTTTTTGCGATAAAAAATGTGAAAAAATTCTTGTAATATCTACTACCAAAAATGAGTCGATCTGACCTGAAACGGGCCACCCACTCACCACCCAGTTTCCCTGTAACACCCCCGCAAATACTGGAAATACCGTCACTAGATAACATCATTTTGGAGAGATTCGGCGCTGTAAAACTGGATAACTCGCCTCGATCACCGTATCCTTGGGTTTTTGGGGTTGCTGATCACGAATCCGTGGTCCATTAGCCTCCACCAGATGTATTTCAAGGTCATTTGAAGGTCAAACTGAGAAAACGCTGATAAAAAAACATAAA
>NW_019416255.1:117367-121206 GCF_000390285.2 Anoplophora glabripennis
TTATGAAAAAATGAATTTTCATTTGGAAAATTGAGTTTTCAATCGCAAATAACTCAAAAAGTATCGATTTATCAAAGAAATTGTATGGGACATTTTTTGCTTGAAATTAGTTGCTCTATCGATTCCCGGGACAATTGACTTTGACTTTGACAATTTATTTTCAACCCCTTCAAAGGGGTAGAAACCACCCCCTGGGTAAAAACATATATCAGCATAGGATGTATTTTGATTCTTGAGCTATTCCCCACCTAATATCAAAACTTCAAGTAAATCGATGCATAAGAGCGGAAATCTGATATAAAAATATCATAAACTGAAATATTCGTAAATTTAAGGGTTCTAAATTTGTTTAGCTCAATTTAAACAATGGATTCTTAATCCTCATCTCAAAAACTATAACAAAATGTTTTGTATTATTTGAAAATTTTTTTTTTAAACGAGAGAGCAAAAAATGTAATTTTTTTTCCAAAATTATAATTTTGAGGCGCAATTTTGAGGGTGTAAATGGGGTGCTGGTGAAATGTGATTATTTTTCCCTTAATCTTTTTTCTACGAGTCGCTACTTAATTTTGTCCATACCTAAGTCCAAATGAATTATAGTGCGGCGTTTACACACGCTTAGGACAATGCCAAATTGTACAGGCTGGACAATTCGAACAATTTCGCTAGACTTACACAAACATTAGTGTAATTTTACTCGTTTGAAATGTAATTTTGTCAACTTTGTCCTTTTCAGAGCCATTAATAGTATAAGTAGACAATTATCACTTATAAGAACTTAAGGTGCATTTAAAAAAAAAATGTTATGTAAGACATCGATATTTTCACACCGTTGTTTAGATAATTATCACTGTCATCAATTTCTAACGAAAAAAATATGCGTTGTCATTAAAATAAAAATTATGTCATCGCTGCCGTTAGTGGATTATCGAAAAAAATTTTTTCCACATAACAAGGTGCCCTGGATCAAATCGAAATCGACGGGTCTCACCGTTTTTCGAAAAAAAATTGTTTAACGAAAATATGAATTTTATGCAGAACTTTTTTACCACGCTGTATACATATACGTATATACTATCTAAGTTACTTAAATTTTACAACTTACCTTCGATGTGCGTTTATAAAACCGGCAAGTAAATGAAAATTTAACAAGCCGTTCATTTTCATTAGACAAATAACACCTACGTTAAACTATAGCAACACCAAATTATTTGCCTTTAAGAAACTCTGTTATAATTAAAGATAACGTGTTACAAACTATTTTATGTTGTAGTTACCCGTTATTTACGAGTTTGCATTTGTTTCATGTTTCATAAACTAAATGACATCTGTCAGTTATATGTGTTTTTGTCTAATACTGACTCTGGTTTATAATAATTTTGCATAATTATTATTAAAAATGTCGACACAAAAGCGTCTTCAAAAAACAACAAAATTGCAATACGAGTATTTGCTAAAAATTGTCGTAATTCCTCAATAATATGCATGTTATATCTTAACAGGTAACGTTAACAACCCTGAAATAACATAACTGTTATTATGATAAAATGGGATACATACTCGGCCTGAATGTCAGAAAAAGTAATTTAGCTAAATGAATGTATTTTTAAATATTACAAAGGATGCAACCTAAATTGTGTCTGTAAGGGTTTCATAACTCATTAGTGACTTATGACTTATAACTCACTAGTGAGTTATAGGCCACATTATTCCTTTAAAACCAGAGAAATTATAGTATCATTATATACAAGTGTTGGATAAAACAATTTTTGATAAACGGTTAAAAAAATAATAATCTTAGTTTATTTAAGTAAGTATATGTAAGTATATAAATATGCATATGGATAAAGAAGCTGAGTGTTACTTCTACTGTATGGGATGTTTCAGTTTATTGATTACATTGAAATATACATTTTTCATATCAAATAGCAGACGATGTTACTATTGAAAATCGATAAATGAGAACGTAAAGAAAAACAATTCGAAATAAAATACAAACATCGACCTTTCTTGAGTTGATTGTCAATAATTTTCTTGTGTT
The DNA here is from genome assembly GCF_000390285.2 of Anoplophora glabripennis. NCBI lineage: Eukaryota > Metazoa > Arthropoda > Insecta > Coleoptera > Cerambycidae > Anoplophora > Anoplophora glabripennis. The sequence continues at coordinate 119,409 of NW_019416255.1, forward strand.
TAAACATTTCATATAATGTTATTGTCCATGCTTTATTGGAATGGAATAAATTACTTTCTTCTGGTCACATTTCCCTGGCCCAACTGATATGAAAGTAACGATAGCCAATAGCAATAGCCATTTCCTACATCCCACGGGATAGTCGATTCTGGCAGCCATGTACTACGAGTAAATAAAGAGATTACTTCCTGCAGTGGCTATGCACTCGACTGATTAGTTTACTATTATTACTGACAGTTTACTCTTTAGTGGTCCATCGTATTCATTTGCAGGATATTTTAACTAACACTGATGAAAGATGTGGAAATGTACATAGACTTTTCCATGTTTATACAGAACTAATGTAAATTAATTGAATACGCTTAATACACCGTAAAAAATTGAGTGAAATTTCACTTAATAATGTATCAATTTTTGTCCACACCCCATTGTGTAAAATTTTCACAGTATTAGTATGGATACAACTCTCTTGCTACGAGTGAAACTATTGCGGCACAAGTGAGCAAATGTGAGTTTCTGCGAACTATCGAGTTAGTGACTTTTTGTTCTATACTGCGCAGGTAAGGACAATTTAAAATTTGATCTTTTTCTCTAATATGATTAAAATTTAACTGTTATTGAGCAATTTTTTGCTCAGACTAAATATTGACTTGAAAAATTTTACTCATAAATGATTATTTTTTATGTACAGCGTGTTGAAATTAATTGGACGCCATACAGGGTGTCCAATCTCTTGGCGTTTGCGTAATTTAAAGATGAAAATCGATTTTTCGTTAAAACTTTTTGATTTCTTATAAAATTTGGATTATTTGTGGCGCTTATTATTTGCATATAATCTATAGCAAATATAAAATTAGTCGAATTTTGCACATACGTTCAAACTTATACCGAAAAAGTTATTTACCTTAGTAATTTTTTTAAACAGGTAAACTAAAACGCAGGCAATAACCAAAGAGGAAACTAAAATTCGAATTGTTTTATTAATATATTTTATTAAGAAATCATTTTTGTAATTATAACATATTATTCTATCCAAAATCGATACAGAACTATGTAAATAACAGTACCTAATAGTACAATTAAAAAAATATGTTTGAACCTATTAACCTGATCCATAGTGAATGAACCATAGGCTGATGCTTTTTTAAAGTGTTCTTTATAAAACAAAACGTTTGTACAAACATATTATTTCAAATTATAACTAGGTAGTTTCTTTAATTTCAAAAAACTGTTCTTTTTTTATTCTTCTACAACGCTCTATGGACACATAAACAAACATATATACAGGCTGTCTACTCTAAGAGGGCCCCTTCTATGTATCTCGCTTAATATACGTCGAACGTCAAAAATCTTTATATGTTTTTTGTTGCATTTTTTAAGGCCTTTATGCCTGTAGAAACAAATTTGAGATCCATGGCCAACTTTGTGAGTAATCATAAAAAAACCGGAAAAGTACCGAAAGTTTAGGGTCGTTTAACTTTTTTATTTTAAGAGATAGAGAAAACTTATTTTAATAAAATTTCATGGCAAAATTGATATCTTTCACCTGGTATAAACAGATTTTAGAACTATCGTATGTAAATTGCTGCGCCCTCTACACGGACAAAAAAAAAATTGTTATCGAAGTCGGCTATGGCCACAAAAAAATTGCTTGTTTTTTCTTCTTTAATGCGATATACTACATGTCCCATTTATCTTTTACATTTATTACATTTTTTATAATTTTGATGTAAAAAATATAAACATTTTCGTGATGTTTAAGTTAATGTATAAATTGTTTTAAACACGTCAAATATAA
>NW_019416255.1:123774-157290 GCF_000390285.2 Anoplophora glabripennis
AAAAAACGAAACGGCACAAATATCTCCAATACCGTTAGAGATAGGTATAGGGAACCTATACACAGTTTGAAAGAGTTTTAAATTTCCCAACTCCCAAAGTAAAAATATACTGGGTGTTCCATTTAAAATAACCAAGTTATTGCTGTTTAAAGTTGAGAGAAGTATTCAGCAGTTTTTTGAACACCCTGTATAATACTAAGTGACGACAAATATAACAATTTATAACTTCAAGGATCTAAAATAGACCCTCCAAAGCTGCTTCCTTAAAATTATTTTTTTATTGCTAATATTAAATTTCTACGCTAAGTCTGCATTTTCACTTAAATTGAAATATCTCACAAACTGTAAGTCCTAGGTATGCAGAACCTTTAATAAAGTTCACCTATTTTTTTACGGTGCTTTCAAAAATGCAGTAAAATACAGGGTGTTCCATTTAAAAAAACATAACTTTGATATGGTACGCTTTTCCTGGACACCCTGTATATTTCAAAATATTTTTAAAGTGTAGCCGTAATCAACCTACACATACCCACCTAAACAGGTTTCTATAACATTTGCCGTTTGGTCACTAGCGACCGAGGCGTTACTGGTGGCCCACCCTGTATTATTATTCATTGTACAGCCCCACAAAAAAAAGTTATAATCTGATTGACTGATCATGGTATTCCTATGCATTTTTCGGCGCTGATTCCCAATCCGAGGTCAAAAAATTCGTATACCACTTCAATTTTTGTGTAGATACAAAAATAACCCTTAAATAGGGGTAAAGTTATGAATATCAAGGCCAAGGGCTCCCACGAAGGGGCAGGTACCCCTTCTACACCCCTTCCATTTCTATACCCTCCCGACATAAATCTGCGTCTTCAAAGATTCTAGCTTACGCCCTTGAGAATGTAATTGGTACATGGTGGAGGGTGAACACAGCCAAAGAACAAACCCCCTAGAGGATTGAACTACCCTCTACTGGACGGGATGGAGGAAGATGTGGGAGAGCAAATTTTTCTTGTTTTTTTTTACTGCGCAATAATCGCAGTGTACTGATCAGAAAAGCCCTCAACTACTTTGCCCGTAGACAAGGGATGAAAACTACCTATTTGGTTCTTTTATTTTGTTGACCTTTTTTTGTGGGGCTGTATTATGAGCTGACTTAGAATTGATGGATTTCATAGGTCGACAAAAAAAATTGTTTTTGAGACGTGACATCTTTAGTAACATTTTCCGCTAAATCCGAAAACGATAAAAAAAATTGTGACGTATGGGTTCCCCACAGACACCCTCAATTCCCTACAAAAAAATCAAAAAACCCAATTATGTTTATCACTATTTATATTATTAGCTATAACATTAAGGCAATCATATACATATTTGTAGGAAATTTTACATATATTTGAATCAAATAAGTGTTAATTTTGATATCCACATATAAATTATTCATTAGTTGAATGATAATCAATTATTATAGTTAATATTGATTTAAAGAAACAAGGGTTAAATGTAAGACTGTTAGAAATACAACAACAGCTTTGTTTGTGTATACGCACAGTTATGTTTAAAAACTATAGACAAGAAGATTGTTACAAAGTAGCCTCTGACTGATCCCTGGGTGTTTTTTTACTACGGTTTTTATTTTTTAATTTACCTAAAATATGCATTTTAAAATTTTTTTAATCTCATATTCGTATTCTACTAATTTTTCCATATCTTACCTTAAAATTAATGACATTATGACAATCAGCCTCTATAAGAAAAAGAATTTTCAATTATTGATCAACGTGAATTAACTAATGATAGAAAGAGACAAGCAATCGCCTTCGTGTGTTGTGCGGCTGACACTAATTCCGCCAGAGGTTATTAATTGTCCCTGATGAATGAGAAAGAGTCTTTTGTTTTGCGCTTAAAGTGTCGGCATATAGGTATTTGACTAGCATCGTTTCCTACGTTCCTTGTTGCCACAAATGGATTTTCTGTAAGTTCTGTGGTTGTTTCAGTAAATCGAGGTTGTTTATTTGGTTTTGGTGGACTGTTACGCTGTAAAAAATCACAAAACATGTTTTCACTATACAAATGTGAATTCTCACTATTTCTTAAATGAACACAAATTCATGAACATAACTACCGATTCGAACTAGTTTAAAATTTTAATTCATACGGTTATGCTTGATGACGTGAAGGAAAGATCCAGTGGTTAAATTGTAAGTTGACTTAGGTATTGATTTCAGTCATGTTAAGGAGAATCATCCTTGCAATATAAATTTTCCACACGTACACATATACAGGGTGGCCAAATGAAAACGAAACAGAGCCATTTTCAGGAACTGCGACAAGATTGTAGAAAAACACTGAGACCCGTCGATTTTGGATTAAAGGGGGACATTTATTTCTGGTATTTTTGACTACGCCACTTTCACCCCCAAGCAAGGGTAAGCATCACCCCAAAATATTTAAAGGGCATTGGGGGTTGAGTAATATTTCTTTTGAAAGCTCTTACAATTCTCTTTGCAACAGACTTTAAATTTTATAATTCCGCCTAATAGTTTGAAAAAAATTTACATTTTAAAATTTAAATTATATTTAGTTGCTTACTTACTACTTGATTAAATGTTCAAACTGATGACCCCTCGCTTCCATACAAGAATAAAAATTTTGTTCGAAACGTTAGCGCAGATTCCGAAGCATTTCCGGAGTGATTCGACGGCATTCGTCAACGATTCTTTGACGCAAATCTTCCCGGAACGCTGGCTGTGTTTTATAGATTTTACTTTTTAGGTATCCCCACAAAAAGAAATCAAGGGGCGATAAATCCGGTGAGCGTGTAGGCCACTCAATGCTGTCTCTTCTCCTAAACTAATTCCGTAGAAAACGTTGGTCCAAATACTGACGGACGATTAACGCATAATGCGGAGGAGCACCGTCCTGTTGAAAAATCAAATGATCTTGATCATACTGTGGAACATTTTCAATAATATCAGTCAAGGCAGGGTCAATAGCGTCTTCCAGTAATTGCAAATACATTTGGCCAGCCAAATTACCAAGTAGAAAAGAAAAGGACCCATCAGCCGGTCACCGAAAATTCCAGCCCATAATTTAATTTTTCCGGTTGCTGTGTATGCACCTCGTAAAAAACTCTTGGGTTTGAAGCGGACCAATAGTGGCAATTGTGACGATTTATCGCCCCGTTCAAGAAAAAACTTCATTCATCAGAAAAAATAGTGATAGTGAAAGTGATAACAAATCGCCAAAAACCAATGTAACGTAAGAAATACTAAATTTATACCATTGGCGTACTTAACTCGATTGACATTTTTACCGTTACTAATTGTTTGTATACAAGTTTCACCTTTAAAATCAAAATTCTTAATAAGTATTGGGCGGAATTATAAAATTTAAAGTCTGTTGCAAAGAGAATTGTAAGAGCTTTCAAAAGAAATATTACTCAACCCTCAATGCCATTTAAATATTTTGGGGTGATGCTTACCCTTGCTTGGGGGTGAAAGTGGTGGAGTAAAAAATACCAGCAAATAATGTCTCCCTTTAATTTCAGTTCCTGAAAATGGCTCTGTTTCGTTTTCATTTGGCCACCCTGTACATGTGGAAAAAACACGACAGCAGTTTTTAGGGGTAAATGCGTGTAAAAATCATTATAGAATAAAAGTCTTTTGTTTTTCGTGGTTTATCTCCTTAACGAGTATAATTCCTCAGCGGCAGACCCTGATATATTTTTTATCCCAAATGTTTATACATCCTAATGATGACACAAACATACAACTTTTGTACAAAAAATGTTATCTTGTTCAATCCGGGCTTACAAATTTAAGGGAGAGAGTGGTACAAAATAAAAATGTTCCCCTGAAGTAAAATTTTATTTATTTTCATAAATATATTATAAATTTTATACAGCGTCATAAAGGTAATTCAGTAGGCAAATTAATAAAATAAATTCCACCGAAAACTATCATGTATTAATCAATAACCTACCCTGTTTGACATTCACAATAAATCCATCATCCTTGATATATTTTAAAGTTGTACATTTAATAAATAAATAGATAAGATAGTGGTAGAAAGTTTTCGTATATACGTCAAGTTTTCTTCACTTCACAAATAATTATCTATAGAATCTACTCTAGGCCTGAAGACTTTATATACAATAACAATAAATTATGTACAAAAATTCTGTTACAAACTTTTATTAAAAAAGTGTATTAAGATCAATTCGCTAAAAATGTAAGATTTGGGCAATAACGCTACTTTAGTATTGCTTACGATTTCTTTACATATACATATTAATACGATTTCTATAAATTCACTTACAAATTAGTAGCTTTCTAGTATTTATGTCTACAATATCTTAAACGAACATTATCAAAGAACATGTGCTCCTACGTATAAATACCAAAAAATCTTAACACACTTTTTATAATATTACTTTATAAACTACCTAATTGTCCAATCAACAGAGGAACTGAAAACGTAATAATTGAGAAAAAGTTGGAATAATTCTTATGAGCTTACTCGTGTCTCTCTAAACAGAAATGTTGGTCTGTTGCTCTACCTTTCTTATTCGACACACTCTGTCGACATAATAATAATGTCTGATTTTATGAACATAGCAAAGATACAGTGACAAATAAAAAAATACTTTTATTAATAAATAATTGTAAGGGTGACATAGTTATCTTTTTAGTGCAATATGCTTATTGACTGTTAAGATATTTGAATGGGACAAAATGCAGAAATGTGAAAACAAACCATACGAGACCAAAATATGATATCGAAAAATAACATCAGTTTAAAAAGATGTGATTGAAATATTGTTTTTTTTTTGAGGAATAAATAATCCATATTTTATTGCAGAAAATGATATAGGATCACAATTTAAACTTTTTCGTGATTGTTACTCATTAGTTTAAATTCGAGTTTGGCGAGAAATTAATTTCACCAGTAATTATTTTCGACCTTGAATATTTATCATATGGCAATATATTTAATTGCGAAGCCAGAAATATGTGTAATACTTTTGATATTTTATGAATCAAATAATGAATCAATAGAAATATTCAAGATAATCGTTCTTAAATTAGAAAACTGTATATTCAATAGTAATTGTTACTTGTTATCGAAATCAAATATTTATACTATAAATTGTGGGTAACTTACACATTTCGATAGTTATAAATTATTAATACTGGCAAACCTCTTATATATTTTAAGCAAAATGAACATTTTCTATATATATTCTGCAACATTCCTGGTAGGTAAATTGTCATACACTACGGTTTTAAGGAAGATACTTTAAATTTTACTTTTTTATCCTCTTTTACATTATTGCGTAATGAAGCTTAATTGAGATAATGATTTACACGGATTAGAACGGACCATAGTCCGGACCATCTTCATTCCACAATGTATTTATGCTTCTTACGGCCATCAAAATTACATTTAATTGTCATTATATTTAATTGAAATCTTCACTAAAACTGAGTGTGTGACCTAAGACAAAATTAAGCTACAAGACCTTCTAAAGCTCTTCTCAATTTTTACTTGCTTTGTTCCATGATTTCCTTCATCGACTGGCTCGCACACTTACAACTATATCGACAGCCTTTGAAGTTCTCACATTTACACGTAATTTAAGTGATACAAAATAAAAGCATAAAAATTGACTAGAAGAGGAACAGACAAAGCTTATTAAATACTTAAATATAAATATATTGATAGTCGATTGTCTCTTTTTACTTAAATTATTTGCTTATTATTCGCACAGTATTCTCATTACTACGGATTTACATAAAATGTAGGTAAACGAACATACTACATTACTGGATCCAATACAAATAATATAGCTACAATAATATCTACGATGTTACTAAATACTCGGGAAGCCACAAGAAGTCATAAGAAATTGAAAATAATTAAAACAATAAGCGATTACAACAAACAATGCTTTCACGTATTCTGCGAATTCCTAGCACCATTCAAGACAATCCATGTTTAGACTAATAGACTTGAAAGATTTTAGTTTATAAGTAACGTGACATCCTATTCTAGTTTGGACCCAATATGTAGGTATAATAGAATAAAGGGTAAGTTTACTAAAGGTTATGGAATATGAATAAATAAAATGTTTTTTTATGTTATTTGCGAATACACTTGAACATAACTGAAACAATTTTAATATACTTTTTTAATTATAATAAGGGAAGGCTTATCTAGTCAGAAACTGGAACTGTGTTTACAGATATATGTTTAATCACGCAGAATATCTATCAATAAAATATTTAATTTTTGAGATGTCACATTGTAAGGTCTATTTAAATGCTCTTTGTACAGGATTATCCAGAAATTTGTCTACAGTACTCTATCAGCGCATTCTACGATTAAAAACAGGAGAAAAGGTTTTATGAGCATAGACAGAGAAATGCATCTTAAAGGTTGAAATACTGAAAATTGTTTTTCCCGGTATCCGTTGAAGATAAAATAATGAAAGTTGAAAGTGAAACAGTTTTCGAATTTTTTAAATTTTAGTCAGAGACATTTCAATCTGGAAGGATTGTGAATGAATATTGCTATATTTTTTTTGTATGTGGATTTTCGCATTATTTTATAAAATAATTCATAACATCTTGATAGTTTTCTTTCATACACTAGGCACAGAAATTAAGGGATATTAAAAATATTCTTGGAGGAAAATGGTCGTAGAGAGAATTAAAAAAAAAGGAAATTGAAGTTTCAAGAGTCTAGTTTTCAGATCTGCAGTTTTTGAGTAATCATAAGAAAATCAATGAAAAAAAAATTCCAAATTTTTGCTTTCTTTAAAAAGGGCTATGGACGTCAAAAAATTTTTTTGGTAATTTCACCATAAAACGCTTTTAGATAATTCAATTCTCTTCAATTTGAGCGGTTCCGAAGTCTTGTACGATTATTTGTCGCCAAGTTATCGTCGATCAAAGCAAAAAAAAATCATTTTTGACTTTGGCAATCAATTACTCGGAAAATAATGGTCGTACAGAAAATCCAAGGGTTTTGGAAACTGCAAAGTATTCTCTACAAGTCGAAATTATGGGTTTTTGATAAAAAAACATAATACAACCAAACATAAAAATGTTTTCAAAGTGAAAGTGAAGTTGAAAAAAGGTAAAAAGTTGCACAATTAGAGATATTTGAATAATTTGGCATAACTTTGCAAATAATGAATAAACTAAGGATATTGACTGTAACTTTTCAACTTCAAAGTGTCCTAAAGAAACCCTGATAATTTCAAAACGCTGCGATTATTTTTCTTAGTCCCCGGAATGTTTAAATTTGTCATTTTTGCTGAAAATCAATGTAATAAGTAATTTTTAACTTTTTATTAATTTTTTTAAGTTAAAAATGTTTTTTAGCAATAATCCATATTTTCTTCATCAAAAAACGTTCATGATTATAAAAAAATGAAAAAAATCATTTTTAACATATTCACAAACGTCAACAAAAATTTGGTTGATTTGACGTTGCCGAACACAATTTAATATCGGGTATTGCCGCCTCTGTTCCTGATCACCGATTCTAAGCGGTCTCGCATATTAATGCACCGCCGGATATCTCGTTGCGTAATTCCTGGGAAAAGAGCCTGGGTCAATTGATGGTGAATTTGTAATTGCGGATAGTCTCGTCGTCATCGACGCGCGAATATGTCCTAACATGCCCAATGGGGTTCAAGTCGGGACTCATAGGTGGTTGGTTGAGAATTACCACATTGTTGAAGCAACTTTCTCGTACGTTTTGCGGTAAGATGAGCATTATCCTTCCCGAGAATGAAACGATTCCTCATGCTTGTACGCATGGGCAGGATGTGTGGTTCAAGGATTTCGGTGATGTACTTTTCGGCAGTCAATGATGGGAATGATTACCAACTGAGTTCTGGTGTTAATGGATACGCCTGCCCATACTATAACTGAACCGTCATTAAAAGCCGCAACTGGCCTCGTAAAATTATCTCTGTATTATGTTCCCCACGACGACGTCAAACGAGAGATCGTCTGCCATGACGATTCTGTTATGGTATGGTAGCACAAATTTTATTGTTTTATCACAAATGGTTTCCGAGATATCTGGAAAAAACAACTTTCAGTGGAAGCATTTTTCAGCATAATGTTTATACTGACTCTTTTTCATAGTTTTAGATGTATAATGTGCAGGCAAAATAATGTACTCTACTGTCAGGTTACCTAAATGTCTTTCAAAAAGTATACGCAGTAAGGACTAAGTGAGTGAGGAAAACGTTTTTTTAGCAGAATGTTGCTTTAATTAATATGGTTCAATAAATCTCATTCGCTTTTTTAGTATAAATTTTTTTCGAACTGCTTTATCTTTATAAAAAAAGGCAATACAATTTCAAATAATTTAAATTCATTGATAATACGACAGACACAATAGGGTGTAAGAGGTTTTTATATATAGTAGATACTCACTCTCATTCTGAATTTTTTATGCCATAATAAGAAAATAATGTAGTCCCGATATACAAACATTTTTTTTAATTCAACACCCAGTATCTGTGAATTTCAGAATTTCGTGTAACTCTTTTAAAGTTCTTATGGAACTGTTATATCTACGGAATACAGTTTAAGAAAAGCTGATCTACATTAGTTGATTTACTTAATTTAAATGATTATTTTCTTCTAAAATACGTGTTTTCAATACTTTTAATACCAAATGGAAAAAAAGACGCAAAACAACATGAACACCAATCGTCATTATATGACTGAGCTTTTGCTCACCGTAGATGTTAAATATATGGTTTAAATGAATACCATTCTTTGCTGACTAATTATTAAGATAGATACTCGAATATAAAAACTTTTAAGCTGTAATAATTCCATTTTTATGAGTTTCTAAGTCTGATGTCTCTTGTATACTACATAAAATTTTGATTAAAAATAGTCTTTTAAATAAAAGTACAAAATGTGGGTAAAATTCAGCACCGGAAAGCTTTGGTATCTCGCACCTTGAAAAATCAATCACTATCACATATTATCCCAACAACGTGTATGACGATCCGATTGGCTTTCTAATTCGGTTGGATGGTTACCGTGGCTTCTTTGGTTTCAATCTCACTATGCCTGTAACAAAAGAATTAATTAAAAAAAGTTTCTGAAAAATCAGTTCAAATATACTAAAAACCTGTTATAAAATGATATATCAATAAATTTTAAACTATCTTAGTGTGATTTTCGTAATGAAGTTAAATACTGCTTCAAAATTCAAAAATTAAATTTCTTATTTTAAAGTTTTTTTCTTATAAACTCGTATCACCTTGATAGTGTAATGATCCATAGTTCTATCAATTTATTATATTTTATTATCTTTTGTTTGCTATTCTACAATTTGCATAACTTTTAGTTATTAGTTATCCACCACAATTTTTTTATTTTCATGTTTAGGGAAAGAAAAAAAATACTGAAGTAAGAAACTGTTAGATCGTTTTTTCAGTAATGAGTCTGAGATCTACCTGTATTAGTAAGAGAGGTGTCGCTATTAGAACATATTTATTTACTCATTTCTTTAAAAGCACACCTGCTCAACGGGAAGAACCCAAGCAGTGAGCGGGGAACAACAACCTTTAAAAATTTAGTACAAAAAGAAAAGAAAAACAATACAAATGAAATAAAAAGAGACAAAAACAATAAATAGACAAAATTACAATATATGACAAATCAAATATATTATATCCACGACGTTAGAAATAATTTCTTAATATTACGTATACAAAATTTCAATGCTGTCCTGTACAGTTGAATAATTTCGGAATATTACATAGGGAATAGTGAAGCATATCAATAATTGTAGTACACTTTAAAGAAAAGAAAAAGGAACACTACTGAGATTTTATATTCGAATACCAACATTTGTAACATGTATGGATACAGATCCCAACGTGTATGAGACCCTTAAACTTAATATATTTATAGTCATTTTTATAACCATTTAAAAACTATTATATTTAATTTTTCTGTTTCCCAAGTGTCTAATATTTCTGTTTACAAAGTCAAATCTTTGAGTGATATTTTTTGCTCGAGAAAAATAATATAGTAATAGTCTCCTGTTAATCCCACTTCGCTAAAAAATCTGAATATTGAATTCTTAATGAAATTTACTGGTTAACTATAAAGTTCCATAAATACATACCAGAGAAAATATATTCATTTTTTACTTGAATATAAAGATAAATGGCTATGACAAGACATATTGAGATATGCCACTGAATTCTTATTAACATACAGATAGTTAAAAATACATATTATTAAAATTTAACAAAAGTAATGGTACATTAATCATGCAACATAAAAATACATGAATACGTAATTTGTTGCAAATTGTAGGTAAATAAGGTATAACGAGAGAAACACAGGGCTGAACATCAGATTAATACATAATTCACTGAAGGATCTCCCCCTGAATACAATTTTACTTTGCCCTCGGAGATTCAAGCAGTTCCTTGGGAATTCCTCTTGCCTTTATTAGAATTTATATATTTATTGAAATTCTAGGTCTATGAAGAAATTCAATAAGCCCGTTGTGAAATATAGTAAGAGCAAACATTGCTTTATTGAAACAGAGTTATTTGTTTTTCTACTAACATTAAACTAGAACTTATAAAATTTTAAGTTTCTTAAAAATTTATTCGTCCATATTAAAACTGAGATTGCGGAAATATATATTTTACTTTTTATAATTTAATCAATTAGTTTAATGAGTTTTAATGAAAGAAATGTATAAATTTTCAATTACCTTGGAAATATACAGTGTACTCACGGATGGAGTTGGAGGTAGGAAAAATTTTTTACTTTTCATTTTCTGAAAATAGTAATTTTTCTTAAAAAAAATAGAGTTTTGAAGAGAGCTATTAGTTTTAGAATATAGTAGTTCATTTTGTTTTTGGAATTCACCAACATCTGAAGATGGGTACTGACCCATTTCTCCATCATTTTACTCCAAACGAACTGAATTGGTAAAACGCTCGTATTAGTTAGTTCCTGCTTCCGAGATGAACTGAAATACCAAACGCTATCCGCGACTCCGTCGGTAAATAACAATGTCTCAAAGAAATCCAGTTGCTCATTGATGCATGTGCAGTGAACGGGTATATGTAACATTCGTAATGTTCGCAAACTTCGTGCCAATTTAGATGATTGCTTTTAACTGAGACAATGACTGGAGAAGGGAAAAAATTTGGCAGTTATTAATGAGTACGAAAAGGACAAGAAACGTTCTGCCGAGTTAGAATGGAATGCTTTGACTACAACAGTAAGGAATCTCTGATTACTTAAGGAACACTCTGATCATAGATTAAAGAAATCTGCTTTAGTTGTTACTGTTGCTGCTGCTGCTGTTTTACATGTTATTGATGTCGTTGTTCCTGCTGCTGTTGTTGTTGTTGTTGTTGTTGTCGTTGTTCCTGCTGTTGTTGTTGTTGTCGTTGTTCCTGCTGTTGTTGTTGTCGTTGTTCCTGCTGTTGTCGTTATTCCTGTCGTCGTCGTCGTCGTCGTCGTCGTCGTCGTCGTCGTCGTCGTCGTCGTCGTCGTCGTCGTCGTCCTGGTCGTTTTCGTTGTTGTTGTTGTTGTTTTGATTTTTTCTTTCTAGTTAGGAAATAAGTATGAGGCCAATGATGCCACTTGCTACATCGTCTACATCTACATTTAAAATCGACAAACATAAGCACTAAACTGATGAGAACAAGTCAGATACAACAAACACTTTGAATACCGCAAACTTTTACTAATAAATGTTCGGTTTGTCCGTGCGCATGCGATATGTTCGGTTCATTCAGAGTAAAATGTTCAAGTCAGTATTCACCTTAATATATATCTATATAATTTTCATATTCAAAATTTTTAGTTTCAGTAATTCACCTGCAATTTCTTTGATAAACGTTTTCAGACCTATGTGTACATAGCAAACTTGTTTAAAATAAATTTTTTTGAACCGATGTATGAAAGAGATTATTGTATTTATCACTACTATAACTCTGTTCTTAATGTTACGAAAAATAATTTTGTGTCTCGATAACTACGACATATAAGTACTTATATTAGGCAGTTGTGGATAAATAAAAGAATTCGACTCGGTTATAAAACTACATCTAAATCCTAAGGTTAACCAATTCAGCGGTTTTTATTATTCATTTCTTTTCTGTATCGTTCTATTTTATCTTCGAACGATTTGTATAGAGATTTTCGTTATTTCTCTGTTATATCTCTTTTAACATCCAACAGTAATCTACAATGATGTTTTCACCCCATTAACCTTGATATGGGCGATCCATTTCTTTCATATTCTGGTGAAATCTTTCTCCCTGCTCTTCCTTGCAACTTCTAAAGTTTCCAGGGAAGTACTCTACATGCGAGTATACAAAATGCACTTTCAAACATATTAATAACCCTAATTTTTTAAATTACAACCATTTTATTTATTATGCCTATGAAGTCGTTTACAAAATCATCACTTTTGTAATATTCCAAAAAATCTTCAGTAACATTTTTAAAACATAGCCGCACTTGCTTTTCAGTAGTATTCATTTTTATGAAAACTTCATCCCTAAACATTGTATGGATTTGTGGTCCGTAAAAAATTCATTCTTTCAACTTAGTATCACTTCTGTTCGGAAACTGCTTCTATAAATGAGAGGAAAAAAAGGATTATCTCCGTAGATAATTGGAAGATAAAAAAAAACAACATGAAAGGAAAAATATAACTAAAAACCACTGTATTGATATAGTGCAACTTTATAATTGAGTAGATTTTATCGACTCATCTAGAACTGCCTTTAGAGATTTCAGTACACGCCTGTATAGACTCTTTTGCAGGGCCACATCTAAATAGAAACTTACTAAATGTAAAGTAGTAGCAGGAGGATCAAGAGCTGCAGGGTTCCAGGACTGTCTTTGTATATCCAACATATGCATATGGTGGGTGAGTGAAATACATAGAGTAGCAAGAGTCTCATGCATGGAATGAAGACCCACTTAGAAGAGGTATTTCTTCTTGCGAAACAATTGAAACTTCATATTCTTGGAGTTCTAATAATACATCTTACTAACACTTTCATTAAAAAAAATGAACGTTCTTTGCTCATGATTATTTCATTATTTTTCTGCAGATTGAACAATCCATCCTTAGTGAATAAGATTTTAGAAACTTTGACTGGAACATCACATTTTCTATTATATATCTTTTTAAATAATGAATGAAAAAATACCGAGAAAGCTGAACCAAAAATAATTAATTCCGCAAGCATCTCGGAAACTATTAGATATACAAGAAAGCTTAAACAAGAAGAAAAAAGTGAAAACTTCCCTTTGTAGAAATCAACTCCGTTATTTGTAGTCCAATTGAAAAAGTTATCGAACGTTTTTGATGTAATTTTTATTCAGAATACCGGGTTAAATAGTAAACTGTTTAATTTCTATTCATTTGAATATGACATATCTGCTGCCAATGATTTACAATGGTGTTTTAATTATTTGAATATTATATATCTACATGTAGAACGTTCCTTCTCAAAATATGTTGCACCCTTCACTGATAAAGGACGCGTTTGAAGGACATTGCACGAAATGAGGCGTTGGTAAGTATTAAATAATTGTTTAGTGATGCCACTGACGTAAATGCCAGACTCTATTCATGACACTACAGTTGCCTGCGATTCCAATTTATATTTATTCTTTTTAAAAAATTCCGACCAATATACGTTACAATAGATCTATTCACTCCACCACAATTTCAATTTTAGCCTACGTCGCTTTTTCAGCCCTTAAATTTATTATCCTCGGTAAAACTGGTTGGTGGATAATTTTAGAACGCTAGTATATTATTAATGAAACCACAAGTACCCTTTTTTATCGAGATGCACTTAAAACGAAGTTGTGAATACCCTTGAAAACTTTGGGGAAATTAATTATTGAAGTTCTGAATTAAATTCCGTTAGCTTATAACAGCCACGACTTTGTAGTAATGGAAACCGTGAAAGCATGTTTAATCTTTGCATCGAAGACAAAAAAAAAACAAACGCCAGAAGTCATGATCTGATGATACAAAACGTATTAATTGTAGCAAAGAATGCAATTCTGTTACAGAGCATTTTTAAATCAGAGATTATTGAAAAACTTGTTTCTTTTATTTGCTATCGCGGGATCAAAATAGCATCTACTTTTAATTAAAAAAGTTAGGTCAAAAAGTACATCGATGAGGGTTAAAGGCACTTTTCGAACAGGTTTTTTGAATTATCATGGAATTCAGGGAATAAAGTCTTAAAATGGATTTTCAGTTCCATAAATGAATTACATGAAGCTTTTACTGTAATTATTTGTACAAGAAATAGCAAAACTTCAAAGTATTAGAGAATTGGAAATACATTTTCTGTACAAAAATATGCACAATAAATTACATGAATGATGTTGACGTGTGCAAACGCACTGAAATTTCAGAGAATAACTGCACGTACCCAGTTTTCAATTATAGCAAAGTTAAAAGTTAAAAGTGAACCAAAATTACGTTTAAAATTGATATCTCTATTGGATCGATGTCAAAACTGCAAAAGTGGTCAGTCAGTCAATATACATATTTACTTTGCTTCAATGTTTCATTAAGAAATCGGTTACTATGTTAAAGCGCCCATATGTTCCTCCAACTCCAACAATGTACTTATTTGTTTATTTATTCATGGCTCTGAATTTAGAAACATACTCTTACATTCACAATTACAAAGTATTTATATAAAAGCAAGAATCCGGTAATGACAAAAAAAATTAAAGGTGTATGTAATGAAAAATAATGTTAATTGTTTGCAAAGTACATTTTTTTTGTAAAAATAGCAACAAAATGCAGTGATTATTAGCATTAAAAAATTATCAACTCCATGAAAAGAATTTAAAAAACCACACTCATCAATTTTTTGCTCCGTTCTTCTACGATCGACGTTCTGAAATTCTTTAGAATTACTCAAAATAAAGATTAAATTTGCAAACACAGACTTGGTTATTAAATGAACATGTTCATCGAACGTGAATTTAACATCAAATGTAACATCATGGTCATTAAATTACGTAACTCTAAAAAGATTAATAAATTTTATAATTAAATCCAATGCAGTTTTGCGACCATTGTAGGACATAATTTTTCGTTTGCTTACATTCAAATGTTGATAAATTATTTGAACACCAACTATTCAAGTAGATTTAACTTCCCAAATACCTGAAGGTAGTCCATGGAGTAAACGAGTAATTGATACCAAGGCATTCAATTAGATCTAAAAATAACAAATAAAAGTGATGACAGATAATCAAATGATTCTAATTCCACTGTAAATAGATTGTGATCAACATGATTTTCCGTTTCCAAAGCATCAGCGATACATTTTTTATTGTTACCGTTATCATTATCGTTACTATTGCCATTTTCGACGTCCTCGTCGTCGTGTTTGTTGTCGTTGTCTTTGTCGATGTCTTCATCGCCATCCCCGCTGTCGTCGTTTTCGTCGTTCTTGTCATCGTCTTCGTTCTCGTCGTCGTCGTCCTCGTTGTCGTTGTCGTTGCCATCGCCGCCGTCGTAGTCCTTGTCCTCGTTCTCCTCATCCTCATCCTTATCATCCTCATCGCCATCGTCATCGTCGCTACCGTCACCGTCATTCTCACCCACATCATCACCACTACCACCTTCATTGTTAGCAATTATAATTATATACTTTACTATTCAGTATTAAACTGACCTTTTCCATGTATCTGGATATTCCTTGAATTTAATTATAGAATTAAATATGATTTTTAAAGGTTTTATAAAAATTGATTTACAGTCGCTTATTAAAAATGCAGGAATTAAAATGATGCAATGACTTCGGAAACACAAAGAATACGATTAGTATACCTTAAAACTAAATAATTAGAACACGATTTAGTGCAGGCAAGAAATTTAAAAATATTATTCGTATTATTATTTTCACACAAATTAATTTTGATCCACCAGCCCTATAGATTGTTAAATTGCCTTACGCTTACCCTTTTTCAGGACATTTTAATCCATCTCTTATCGTTTGAGATGAAGCCGCGCAAAAACAGCGTTTTCAGTAAGCATCAGCATTAGCGATACAAAAAAGTTGTGTAATATCTAAATTTTTGCAACATATATATATATACAAGTGTACATATAAGTATACAAAACCTAGATACAAAAAATAAAAGAAAAAACAGGAGAAAAATTATTTTCTGAAACATTTTCCGAGGTTCCTTGCAATCCTTCAAAAGTCGGGTTTCAGACAGTTACTCTTGAATAAACTCTGAACTTGGTCCAGTGCAATTAGCTCATATAAGCTATCTTCATTTAAAATTTTACCAAATACTACTAAATGATGTAATTCAGAGTGGGTTTGATTGCTATTGAAGTCAAAAAATTATTTTTAATAGACATGGTTAGATCATTCCCAATCAAAACGTTTGTGTCTCAAATTTGTTGCCATATATGTAGGTATAAGTCCAAAAACTTCGGCAATATTAAGAGCTCATCAGTAACGAACTATAGATAAAAGCTATTTATTTTGCGCTAACTTTTCAAAACTTACATTTAGAAAGGCACAATATTTTAAATTATTACGTTTTTCACGTATGCTCCGCACAATCTAAGTTGGTGCATTCTACAAAAAAAAAAAAACTCAACTACACTCAAGTCAACGAAACAACAGAAATTTCTATGTGACGTCAAATCATTTTTTCTTTCTGTGAATTATTTTTTGTCGATTGAAAAATTATTGTAATTTTTTTACTTTCCTTCGAACATAGTTTGCATGCTGAGACATATTATTAATGATGACTATTTGGATGCCATTATCGATAAAACAATTCAGATAAATATCTTTGTGAACTGACTAGTAATAATCTGGGGTATAAATTGTTGCCTTTTATTATTTTTCTGAAGAAAAAATAAAAACAAATTAGTTCATTATGTCGCAGCATAAACTTCTCTATTGATTCTAATTTGTGTTAAAATAAAGAATAAGCAGCTCTAAAAAAAGAAATGAAACCTAAAAAAATTATTAAATATTTTCATAAAAATGGTTAAAACTTGAATTGGGGACTCTTTTTTATATTAACAATATATTATAGAGTTTCTCACTGTTTTAAAACCAGACAGCTAAAAAATTGCGCCTTTAATTTAAATAAAAAAGTGTCTGCCTCTATCTGTAGTTTTATTATACCCGTATCGGTTATTGCCTTAGTATGTAATCAACGTATCTTTTAAGTAAATTTTAGTCTCAGAATATTCTCCGTTTATTTCTATGTTCATTACTACGTTAGCAAAATCGCTATTTTACAGAAAAGGTTCACCTAATTTTTTAAAATTTTCCAACACAAAAAAGAATCTTCAGGTCATGCAGGATCGGGCTTAATTTAAGTACCTATTTCATTAACTGAGAAGGAACAATATTAAATTTTTGATAGAATTGCTACAGTATGGAGCACCTATACTACTACTGCAAAGTTGCGGCATTTTCACTAGAATAATTCGTTTCTTAAAGACCATCTCAAATGGAACAAAAAGATACTCTTGTTCGTGAAACTTGGTAATAAACACTTTTATATACTTTGACGATACGAATTTTGAAAACTGAAAGTACCATGACGTGCTTTCGGAGTTTGCTGATGCAGTATTCCTACCCATTAAAATAAGGACATACTTTAGGATATCTGGGAAAGAACAGTCACCAACGTTCTTATCAGTTCTTTTTTCTCTTTTAGTTTAAATATAATTTAATAGTTTTAAATTACCCCATTTACGGAATCTATATCGAAAATGAGAACCTGTTTTTGTGCGTCTCAGAAATATGTATCGTTTTTCTTAAAATATTACCAATATTTCTTGTAAAACCACTCAATTACCCTTTACACTGCGAATGAGAGAGAAAACTGTTCCTGCATGAGATTATTGCAATAAATAATTTGTCTAAGAATGAAGAAAGTGACAAGTACCTACATTTACCACATAAAGATTTTTTTTCTAAATTCGTAATATAATTTATAACCAATCTCACAAGAATACATGTGATTTACGAACTGTGCCCTTAAGAGATAAATTCCGCTATAGAGATAAGAAGCGCTACATCTAAGACCCAGACATAAAATGCATTACCTGAATCCAAACAGTAATCCGCGAACTGAGATGGAGGATTGTCGTTGCACATATATAGCATATCGAGAACACCTTTCAAATAAGTCGACCAAAAGTTTTCAATTCACCTTTATTACTTGAAAACTAAATCGAAAGAAAGACAATTGTCAATAACAGAAGTTCAATTTTCTGGAATAGAAACCCGTCAGTGAAAAATTGTCACGTGATACTGAAAAGATGCAAAATTTGTAGTAAAAAATTAAATGAGAGTCACACTAAATATTTTTATAATTATTTATATTTGTCATTGCTGATATTCATAAGAGCTCTCTATGTGAAAACTTATTAATTGAAAATACCTTATCTTATTTCTTCTATTCTTCTGCATGTATGAACTTTGTTACTAATAAGTTGGATGAAGGAAATGGAATTAGTCTAATTTCTTCAGTAATTTTCAACATAGAATGAAATTATTTACATAAAAGTTATTAGGCATCATAAAAAATAAATAAAAGCCGCTGAGTTCTTTGGATATAATATAAATTAATCTTAAGAAGAAATATAGTTTAGCAATTTCTTGGTCTTAATCCAGTTAAGTATAACCTAGAGTACTTTTAATTTTGAAACTATAGTTTCTGCCTCCTTTAACTGCAGACAGTAAAAAAGTTGTAAATTTTATAAAATAAAACGCCTTCTAAAGTGTAGTTAATTCTCTCTATTTAAAAGTTGATCTTAATGTATGTATTGAATTAACTGTAAGTTATAACTAATTTGAAGTATTCAATTAATTATAAAAGTAACTCGGTCAGATATATTTAATTCTTATGACTGATAAAATTATCACTATGCTGTAAATTGTTGTCAATATAAAGCGATTTTGAGAAAGATGTGAGAAAATAAAATAAAAGGACCGTTACATACCATTTCATTTAACAGGCCTTTACGTTACATCACATGCAACTTCATTTTAATGGGATCATCTACTGTCATTGAACATTTATTTGAAGAGAGACACTGAAGAAAAATATGAGAAGCTTTCGTGTAATAAATGATTCTGGCTTAAACAGAAATGTTAATATCTATATAGGGTTATAAGGTTATAAATTCACCTTGTTATTGTTGTTGGGTAAAAAAATGTAGAATATAATACCAGTTATAATTTGATTGTTAGATTTTTCTAATTATTTATTAAAATTTATAAGGCACACCTGTCAAAAATTCACCATACTTTTCATTCGAGACCACAAAGCCGGAAAAAACGCCCTATACCAAATTGACCGCCGCTGAGGCCAAAGACAATGTCCCAATTGACACAGAACCTCTGCGCAGAGACACAGAGAGCGCGGAACGGGAAATAAATTGTTCACCTAACTTTCCAAAATCTCCTTGTCGCGCTCAAAATCGCTTCCAATCAGCCACAAATCGATCCATCCATGTTAGTCAATGTTGACGGAGGACGACGCCATTAACATAGATCCCCCAGGATAACGCGGCGCAAGAAATAGAGAATTTCACCTCATTTTTCCACCGAAATTCCAAAAAACAACTCCAAGTAACTAAAAACCGTTACAGCAGTCCATATCCACAACTGTGGTGTAATATCTTCTATTATTCGACAGCGATGTCACAATATTCCACACACATTTCAATAGGTGTAATTTAATGTAGCAGCCATATGAACACCCAGTACACGTACTTTTGTATGTTATGTGTAGTTCTGAAAGTGTAGGTCTTTAGGAACTGGTTATAACCATATGAATTCACCGTACTTACGTATATTGTTTAAATAACAACAACCTTGAGATGCATACTCTGTAAATATCTTAGCTTAGATACACTACCTGTCTATTGTAAATACGTAGTTTGTTAAGGCATATTGGTATAAAAACATTTATTTCCAGCACTTAATTTCAAGATTAACCTTAAAATGTTTTTGACATCACACACCGCTTGTTGCATAAAACACGAAATACAATTTCATAGAAGTCATAGAACCATAGTCTAAATAAGATATTTGGGAAGTAGAACCTATGAACACTGAACAAATAAATAGGATATTAAAGAACAATTATGTTTATACAAAAGTAGGGATTTTTAATTGTATAAAGTTTTAACCAGTTTAGTACGGAGTGAGAGCCAATCATAACAATTGTATTTTTTTGGAACCCCAGTTCTTAAAAACTAGGAACAAGGCCCTGCTTGGCCATTTTCCATTCTGACTCTGTGGCTGGTGAAAAGTCTTAACAGTTTCTAGTGATTTCGAGCTAAAGCAGCCATTTTGTGCAAAATCACGTTGAATCCACATCATCATACACCGTGAAACGGTAATTATACCAATAATTAAGTAGATAAATTCAGATGTTCATAGATTTGTACATAGTTTGTAAATATATTTTAGTAGTGAGTAAGCACGTTTCCCCAAATATCTATCTAGAACTAATTAGGTTTTTTTCTCCCACGTTGCGTTTTAGAAACCAGCCAGCTAGTGATAATCAAAGCTAGTACTAATTACAGTACTAGTACTAGTACTCATTAAAGATAGTAGGTACTAATTAAACCACAGTAAATGCCATAAGCCGAGGCAAACTGCCAATTTGAGGACCTCTAATATCCAGTTTGAAAACCCAGGCAACTAGAACGCAACTTAGGTGACCATTGCAACAAGTCGAGTGTGAGATAAGATATAACCCGAGAGGACTGTAAGACACCTCCACCGTCGTCGCAGCCACCACGAACTCCGGGTGAGGGCTGAATAAAAATTTGAAACACAGTAGTGTTCTGGTTTTTTAAATTTTTTTTGTAACTTGTTTCTGTACCCTTATATTGTTCCCATCCCATACTACTGGGGTATCGGGGGGAAACGAGAAATAATTCAGACTTTATTTAGTAGGTTGGCGTCCTAATTAACATTTTTCATTTACATATTTCTCGTTTCTTGCCGAAACTAAAGACCAATTTAACAAGAGTGGAGATATCCAACATCAGGAAAAACAAAAACGGACTACGGCCCAACTGCACTCCGCCCAATGAGCTGCCGTTAGCTTCTTGCAGAAAAAAATATTTTAATAGTTTTCGTATCTACACTGAATACTACAAACAATGTGTAAAGGTTCTGTTATATTAATTTATTTTTAAAAAGTTATTAGATATTAAAGTTTTAATCGATTGACGTCATCGGTAAGTAAATGGCAAGCGCGACATATACGCGTTTCGACAGTGCAGCTGACTGCTTTGGTTATTAAATGTGTGGAGTGGTGTCAATAAGCAGTACGATACCTTATATATATATACTGTAAATTTTGTAAGTTAAACTTATAATAAATATGGCAAATCCCTCTAAACCATACTATTACTGATGCATTGTACCGATGTGTGAAAATACATCAGTAAAAACGCCAGAAAAAAATGTATTTTAAAATAAATTTATGTATATACCTATAAATCACATTCTCATACCTGTTTGCTTTTATTCCCCTTATTTCTGCCGAAGAAAATAAAATGCTTTTCGAAAAATCTTATTATTATTTAAAGTAACAAATTTAGATTCAAAATATTATTTAGGTAGTAAATAATATGCTACGCGCGAAAAGCTCACTTGAACGTCGTAAAAATTAAATATTATACCTACACAGACTTAATTATTTTGCTACATAGGTGCATATTTAGGTATACCTACATAACAGAATGGAAACCTGTTAGTAAATATAACAGCACATCAGTATAGTTATCGTATCGTATGTAAACTAAAGATAATAAATATTTTTAAGAAGTCATAGGACCGACATCATTTTCTAATGTGGAGCGGCCAGGTTACTTACCGATGACGTCGCAGCAATAGCAAATTTCAATGTACGATTTAGTCAATTTTCGAGTAGAATTTTTCACAAAAGATTTTATAATCAATAATTTCAAATAAGGCCATATTTAAATATGTGAACAAAAATAAAAAATCTGGCAGGTGCAAGAGGCCTATTATGCCGAACTAACATTCAGTTTAAAGTTGGGCTAAAAGTGCCAATTGGATTTTCTTTAGTCCATACGACAATTGTTTAAAAAAGATGGGTGTAAATATGTAAAAATTGCTTCTTGTTAAAAAATCACCGGGTGATAAATTCTGTATAAGCGTACAATGGATATAAATACTGAAAACTGTACCCTGACTTAGCCTAATATTTGTAGAAATTTACGGAATACTAATTGCTGGATCATTTTCAACAAGATTTTAGAACTCGTTCTTCGTGCCAGATAGTGCAGGTTTTCCACTATCCACAGGTTTTAACACTAGTGTTAAAAGTAACTTACTTTTAACACGCGTGTCAAAAAATGACATTTTTAACATCAAAAATGACAATTAAAAAGCCCACTTTTAACAGATTTGTAGAAAAAATAGTGTATGATATACGTGTTAAAAGTGATTTTATTTTGTTCGTGAAGTTAAAAAACTCGCTACGCTCGTTATTTAATCATATTCACTCACAAAATAAAATCTTACTTTTAACACGTATATCATAAATAGCTATTATATTTTGAGTTACATTGGAAGGAATTGAAATTTTTTAATACGCTGTTCATAGGCGGGAAATATATAAGGTTTTATTATCAAAATTTTCCGCACACCCATCTCCTTTAATAATTTATATTACTTAAGACACAAAAAACTCCCTATATTTAAAATAAAAATAAATAAAAAAATAAGCATTTCTATTTTTACGCGTAACGTCCTTAAAATACTTTCAGCTTCTACGTTTTATGATCTTTTGTCACGATTCTGCTGTTTATATATCAGTGAACATGCTGCAAATGAATACCACCCCAAAATTTATTGAACGAGAAAGTTCATGGTCAGGTCGAGGACTAACTTTACTTTGTCAATAAAAAAGCTACACATTCAGAATATTCAGAAATCATGAACAAGAAATTCAGAAAGTGGTAAGGGTTCTGGCATACTGTCGGTTTTTTCGTGCGGATAGAACCGTCATATAGTTTTTGTTTTTCTTGTATACGTTAGAGCGTTAACACCCTTTGCTGGGTACGATTTGCAGATGAATTATCGGATCACCTCAAAATGGCAGAACTTGTAGTTCCTAGTTTCCTTGGGTCACTTAACAGTATTTTGATATTTGCCATATTTTTCTTGTTGATAGAGATTTTGAGGAAACGCAGAAATTTTTTGAGGCGTCACTTTATTTCCTTTAAAAATCATGAGTCCCAATGAAGTCGTTAGTTATGAACAGCTAAGTACTTTGAGACATTTTAATCTAATTAAAGTTTACTTTTTGCTAAATTTAAAATTAAATTAATAAATACGATTTAGATCAACCTATCGTATTCAAAAGTCTACACTTAGATACTTAGATATGGCTCTGTGAATTTAACTTCAACAACAGCTTACTATTTTATTTAGAAAAATATGCCACCGATACCCTGTATCTTCGCCACTGGAGCATCTAAATTTTAGAATAAGGCCTCAAATTTTGGACAATGTTTACATAAATACATGTGCCCAATTTCAAATTATTTCACTTACTAGTTTTTAAATTATTAAAAAAATATTAAAAATATTTTTTTAAGTTTAACACCCTCTATCTTTTTAACGAAGCGTCCTACATAAAACTTTATACGAAAGACTACTCTTAAAATTCACCAAAGAATACGAGTTTCATTTTTGGTCACCGTTAGTGAATTACCCTGTATAAATGGTAGTATTAGCCCTCGTATTATATTTAAAGGTATTAAGCTAAATAAAATAAATTCAAACAGTTTTTTTAAACTATCTAAGCCTACCACAAAAAAACATTGTATGACTTCATTGAAGAAGCTACCATTGAAGCATCGCCCAACCTCTTCTGTAGACCTTGTATATTCTTTTATTTAAACAAATAGAATTTGTTTTTCTGATTCCAACGGTATACGACTCTTGTCATGTGAAAAATTTACAGGGAAAATATGTAATTTAGTAGGTAGTTAACATTAATTTGAGTTCTTCAACAAAATGGTAAAATGTAACAAGGTTAAAACATTTCATTTAAAATAGAAGCATATTATCGCGTTTATGTAATAAAACGTATAAGTTTTTGAATTTAAGCTTCTACATTAAATTTAATATTTTGAAATCAACAAAACAAATCCTGTTATTCAACGCATCAGAAAATAAAGTAATATATATCTATATTTGGATTCAGAACAAGAATTCTCTGCTAGATTAAATTGAAACATATATATGCGTGTTTACATATCCTCTTATTCCCTTGCATATTCCTATATAGAACTGAATATACTGCTACTTTTTTTGCAAACTCTATAAGAAAATATTCTTTTGGACGAGAAAAATGATATCTCAGTTGTGACACGTTATTGAGCAACACCCTATATAATTATTTATAATTTGCTAATTAGTATTGCAAAATTAATTTTTTTTTCAGTGGCATGACATATAAGTTTTGATGAGAATATATATGCAATATCCAACATACCCACGGGTTTGAACTGAGATTTAATATTTTCGCGTTCTTATAATTTGTACCCCATAGTAGCACTTGTCACTTTTGAAGACAGAAAAAAATGTTGAATATAGAAGTTGTCATGATTTCGTATCGGATCAAACAAATAAATATTTCAATGCAAGTCAAATTTTTTTTATAAACCTAGATAGCACGCTCTCTCAGAATTGCAATGATAAAGTTTAACAGGTCTATCTGTAATAACACAGACAATATAGCTGTTCAGTATTCGTCAAAAATAGTAATTTTAATATAATTAATTTTAGTCTTAGTTTAGTTTTAGCCCTATTTGCATTCAAAATAACCCGCTGTTCTGTTCGGTTTTTTATTATTTTTTGTTTAAAATTGCGCGATACCGACTTGCGACTCACACAGCTACATGGAGACGGAGAGTAGAAGTTCGAGTCGTTCGCTGTTAACGCTAAAACACTAGTTTCACGAGTGCCGCTATTTAATACAATATAGTTTTGCCTTAATTAAATTTAAGTGTGCCGCAATTTTGTTTTGCCCTGTTCCCATTGCCGGACTGAAGACTGAGGGCCCTCTGCTACAGAGAAGACCCAGGAAAATCTGAAGTAAGTCGCAAGCCCCGGTCAAAATTTACCTTCAAGATACGTTACATGCCCAGTTCCATTTAGCTGGAGTTATCAAAAGTAATCATATAACACAACATTATTCAATAGCTTATCGCCACAGACTGCGTGTTAAATGTTGGAAATTGGCAACCCGAAAAGCATGCAGGCTTTTGTCAGCCGGAATCCAGCTATAAAATTTAGCGTGGGAACTCTTCCACTTGGTAATAGGCGGCAGTTCTAGCGATGGCTTTTTTGCCAAATAATAAATGCCAAATAAAAATGCATTCAATTATGTAATTAAGGAGATATGGAACTTATCTTTTGTTTGGAAATCACATTTGTGATAAATGCTAAATAGAATAAATCAAGTTGGAATAAAAACTATGAATTTACTAAGGGCGCCATATTCTTTAAATATTGTTTTCCACAAAGACAATTAATTTCAAACATTTAATAACTGAATAATCTAAAGCTTATCAAATAATAGGAATGTTATGTCATACCACCTGAGTATTTTCAAAGACGCCGCAATAAAACGAATAAACAGGTGCAAAAGACGATCAAACCATCAAGGTTTTAGGTACTGAAATCTACGAACATACTAACTTTTTTATATAGAACTCCGCATGTAAATATTCTTATAACATTTACTTGCTTAGTCCTACATATAAAATTGTTTACTTTTATTTATAAGTACGTGAAAATAATTCTAAAAATGTGGGGTTAGGATAACAGCAAACAAATGTTTTACTTTTAGTTATTATTTTATTTGAGTAAATTTAAATGGTAACAATGAATAAACAGAGCATCAAGGATTTTATTTTTGGGCTTACTTTTGTTCTACACGTTTTACTTTTCAATATTTCAGTACCTAAAAACGCCAGAAATTTGACTATTTTTCGGCCAGGGATATGGCCACCTTAATTAATTATTAATTATCACCTTGGAATCGGAGAATTCAAAAACTTGAAATTAATGTTTTTAGATTTGTGCGTCGACTTCCAGTTTGGTACGACAAAAACACCTATGTTTAAGAAAATTGCATTATACAGGTTGTGTATACTTAGATGGGTACTGCTCTCTTATTGTTAGTTTCTTTAGTTAGGTAAAATAATTATTGACACAAGTGTTGCATATCATGGATGCCATTGGTAGTGCTCATATTTGTGACACAAGGTGTTCAAAAAAATTAACACAATGTAAAATTGCTGGAACCAAAAGGAGTAGTTGAATACGAAAAAAACAACAACATATAAATCATCAATCAATACAGAGATAAGATAATGCGTTTGCTACTATTTTTGACTAACTTTTTTGTTTTTCGACATATGGACTTCGGACCTTTTTCATTCAACGCAGAACGGACAATCAGAAGCAGGGGTATGGGGAGATTTTTTAAATTATTTTGTCGACCGTTTCCGAGTTATAAACACATTATAAACACACACCGTTGGTCCCGATTTTTTTTTTTAGGCATGCGGACTGGACGTTTTTCACTCGATCAGCAATCAGAACCATGGAAGATTTTTTAATATTTCGAGTATTTCCGAAGTTCAAGCAAATACTGTTTTTTTTTCTTTCATATATTGTGACCCTCACTCTGCCTCACCCACCGAGTGCTCTACTCAGAACCAAGGGGATATTTGTTTGTATTTCCAGCCATTTCCGAATTACGAGCAAAAACCGTTTTTTTTCTCATATGTTGTGACGTCGTAGCTGGATGTCGAAGGCTAAAAAGGCCTCGCGCTCTACCCCACGCTCCCTCTCTAGGTGTCCTGAAGATGCTGGGGAAGCCCCAGAGACTCCTCAAAGCAGCAGAGAGAGAGAGAAAAGCCCTCTATGAGGACAAAGTCACTCTATCTCTATAGCACAATATAACTCTATCTCTCTCGCACACAATCAGACGAAAACGACAGAAATGAACCTTCCTTTAAAAATACATGAGATTTATACATTATCAGAATAATCCATTTTAATTTAAAAATTAAAAAAAAAATTAAAATGGGTTATTCTGATGACGAAAAATAAAACATAATTAAACTGTATTATTCAAATAACAATAATGTGCAAAAGTTCTTCAGGAATATCGGCAAATTTATTTTGGAAGACGAATCCCGTCAACGAACACTGTATAAATATGTATTATTGGAAACCTTAGGTGATCAGAAAACAGGCCCGATCTCAGTCCTTTAGACACATTTTTGTGGGGACACTTCAACAAAAGATATTACTAAATACCTCAAAATTTGTAAGTACTTATTGAAAGAAAAAATACAGGGTGAAATGTTTGATAATTCTGAATTTGTTTTTAAAGCAATTCAATTGTATCATCACAATTACTTGCATGTTGAAAATTTGTAAAATTTGTAGGTATTTTAATGTTATTTCGTTTTTAGGTATTCTCCTTATGTTGTTGTAAAGGTTAGTTAGAAAAATCGTTGTTTGTTATTTCAATAAGGATGAATTTTTTTTTTTAGTGATCTTTTTACTTTAAACATATATTTTATGCCAGCAAATGTTGGTGTCAAAAGAAACAAAGGAAAAGTCGTACATTTGTATTTAAATTTTTTTTTCTATCTTTAATTATTAAACCTATAAGTGGATGTCAAAATACAAAAAGGAACTCTGTACCTACATTCCGCGATGTACTAATAACCCATCTTGTGTTTTAAATAAATTTATCATCATCAAATAATAAAAAAATATTACAAGCTGTTTAAAAAATCATTACAAATTTTGTTTATTTGGAAATATTATTTTCTGCAGTATTTCAATACCAAAAAATGAAAATAGTAATTAATTAAAGAAATTATTATTAAATAACCTAACTGTGACACCGCTGCAGAATTCCTATGAAATTACATAGATTCTTTAAAACATTTTTATCAATGCCTACATTATACATTTAGATGTTGCTGGGATACGCGTAGGAATGCGGGCCGCTGCATTTGATTATTACTAAAATTCTGCTCTATCGGCAATTCGGAAATTTAAAACTTCTGGCTATTCCAGTAGCGGTCTGGAGCAATAGCTTGTTATGTCTGTGGTATGCGTTAACCTTAGTTACATATATACATAATATGTACAATGAACGATGGGTAATGTACGAATTTGTTCTTTGATGTGAATGGCAAAGACAGTTTGCCCGAAATTATTAATAATGTGTGTTGGAATTGCTTTATATTATGAAAACAACGCTAACAACTATGTTTTTTAATCTCATGTTTTACAATTTTTAATGGTATCAGTGAACAGTGAAGCAAGTTTTATAATTTGATAATAAGTTAAGTCTAAGATACATCTATGCGTTCATAAGACGTCCTGTATATTGCGATTATTCTCCTGACATTGTTCCAAACTTGTTTTATATAGCTATAATCAAGCAATTTATAAATATTGTATCTACAACGTCTGTCGGTGTGGATCGATAATGAATTATATTTGAAAACTAAATCCATTTAAATTTAATGAGAATCGCAATTCTGAAATTTTATTTCCATTAAATTCCACCGAATGACAGTTGTATCATTAACATTTCGAAAATGCTTTACCAATCAACAGGCTTAGCTCAAAGCTGATGAAAACTCCTATTAATATGTAATTATAATTATTGTATCATGCCTTTTTAAATAATTTGTATAACCACTCACTAAGGGAAATGAATATTTCGACTGAAAATCGAATAGATCTAGTAACTTGTGAAAATGGAAAGAAAATTATTTGATTTCAAATCAACTGAAATAGCAAATAGCAAATAAATAATGATATTCTATAATATTTAAACAACACACAAATTTAATTAAAAAATGATTCCAGGTCGATAAAGAAAAGTAATTATTTAATCATGTTTTTTTGTTTGTGGGCAAAAAATAACAATTAGGTACGCTATTGAGAAAATATTCAAATTAATTAAAACATGTTATACATATTTTTAAGGATCCCACGCTTTAAATTTCATTTACAATTAGACTAAGTTATAATTTTTATTATCCCGCACGCACGAAACGCTTTTCCAACACGCGATGAAGGTGAAAGAATGGATATTTCCATTTAAAGGAACACATTTGTCTACAGAACTTCTATTGATTCTATAATGGTATTTTTTATGAGGCGAAAAAAGTAATCAGATAAGCATTCATCGCCATGTAACAAGAAAACAGTTTCGTTTGTTATAGAAAAAAGAAACTTAAATTGGGTGGAGAATATGTACATATGTTACACTGATATAACATTGAAAGTGGATCGTATTTCATTTACATAAGAGTGTAATATGCATTTCGCCTAAATGATATTAAAAATAAAACAACTTTATATTCCAGAAATTTGCCGAATATTTATTTATATCGTATACGTATATAATAAGTGGTATACTATGAAATTTTAGCGCCGACAAATAAAACGCTTTTGTTCCAAGGAAGCAATTATTCAATATCAATGGATTATAAATCGCAAAAATCAACGGTCGTATTCTCTTTTCGTTGTTCTTTGTTCGAAGCGCAGCTCTCGCTGGTAACTGGAAATGATAACCTCTAGCCCTGGGCATAATTTTATTTGGCAGAATCATTCCCTGAAATCAAATATCGATCAGAAGGGATGATCGCCTAAGCCGGCTGGCGTCCTCCGTTTTAATAAATTATGAGAAATGGGGGCAATGTGCGTGCTCCATTTTTCTTGGCGATGCTTTCATGATAATTGACGGCCCAAGCAGACACCTCTTTTACACCTCTCCGTTTGGCGATATTAGCCTGAACGAAATTAACGCCTTTCATGTGCCGAGCTCTAAATTAAAAGAGAGCTGCAGGCTTTAATAAATTGCAGTGTTTACAGACGTTTTAAAGCTCTGAAAAGAAGCCATCAGGTCCCTTTTGGATGTTATGTCAGTAGTTCAGCGTGGTAATTATTTCATGTAGAATAGATGCTTCTGGTAACGTTAACTGAAATTTTTGTTAATATAAAACGACAAAACCAAAATTAATTTTAAACAATAATGATTGTTCTATATGAAGTTTTTTATAATAAACAACAAACTTATTTTACGAACATTTTAATTTATTAATGATACCTACTGAAAATTATCCCTTTTTGCATACTCACAGGGGTCCATAGATGAATTAGATGCATCAACAGTATTTTCGTAGGTTTGCGAGGTTTATGGTTATAGGTTTAAATAAATTCGTAATATTATTTTCGAATACGCAATCAGATTTTCAAATACAGGAGTGATTTGTTTCTATTTTTATGCAGTTCTGTAAATAAATTTCAAAATTTAAATCCGGAAAATTTACATTTCTGATAAAATTATTGTTGTCGTTTGTTTGTGGCTGTTTTGGTATTTTCTCTGTCAAAATTCTACCACATGTCCTGTGGATCAAAATAAGTCGATTTAGTCAAACAAGTGCTTAGCCTGGGCGTTAGACAGTCCTGATGTATGAATTTTTAATTTGTTTTTGTTACTTATAAGTTTAGAATTACATTGATACAGATCGATGAGACAAGAAGGCCATTAAATATGTACGAAGTTTGTAAATATAAAATATAAATGGGATAACTTATTTATTACGAAGAATGCAATATTGGTAAGAGTTAATTACTCTCATGGATTTATATCTTTTTACAAATGGTAGCATTTTCAAAAATTATATTTTTCACAAAAGAAGTAGAACCAGGTTAGGATTTCAAGTCACGGAATACTTGCTGTAAGTTTTCGCAATAACCTTAATTTATATGATACTTTTAGTAATTATTAAGGGCGGAATAAGAGTGTTGCTTTTCAAACAAAGTATAATCATGATTTAAATTCTTTTATGTAAGTACACCAATCCTATATTTACATATATTTGGTAGCAAGCATAATGTCCTTTTTTTTCTATTTCTATA
Source organism: Anoplophora glabripennis (assembly GCF_000390285.2). NCBI lineage: Eukaryota > Metazoa > Arthropoda > Insecta > Coleoptera > Cerambycidae > Anoplophora > Anoplophora glabripennis. The sequence continues at coordinate 154,862 of NW_019416255.1, forward strand.
TCGACCAAAAATTTTGGTGATATCGATGTTTTATTGTGATCTTCAAATGGGAGAAGTAAACTAAAGTAATTCATAAAGAAAAATAAATATATTTACATGTGTATACATTCTTTTTTTTTGTTTGTTTATGGAACATTAGAAATCGTCGCTCCTTTACCAATTTGGTAATGTGGAGGTACTTGCAGCTTTTTAGGTTTTGACTGAGGACTGGCGTAAAGTACAGATTATACAGATACGAGGACTATACATACATTCTTTAATACTATGATTGCTTAATGGTGATAAATCACAAATTCCTGGGGATAGAATTTTTATCACCTCAGGACATCAGAATGATTATAGCCATTAGCATGTACTGTAATGAACCGTTTTATATTTTTGGGATTTCCAGATTTTATTTATATGTTCAGTAATGAACTTATTTTATTTTGCAGAATTAGCTAATGGAATTTTGGTTAACATTACCGAGGAGTATCACATCGGAGGGCAACTGTTGTCAACGACTGTTGCAGCTGATTTTCTTCTCATGCCATCGTTGATAGTAGACTGTGTATTGGGAATGGATTTTCTCACCAAATATAACTTTACCATCGATATAGGAACCAACCAGATTACTATAAACCCTGAGACAGATAGGGTGTACCCTACGTCAACCATATAATCGATTACTCTTCCATCGTTATGTTTATCCGAAGTTCAGCAGAAAGAAATTGCCGATTTCGTTGAACAAGAGTTCACTGCATTTAAAGAGATACACAGCTACACTAACATGGCTGAACATGTTATTCGCTTAAAGGATCTGACTCCTATAAAACAGAGGTATCGTCCTAGAAATCCCGCAATGCAGAAAATTATTGACGATGAATTAAAGAGAATGCTAGCCGACGGGATTGTACAACCATCCGATAGTCTATGGAGCTCACCAATTGTTTTGGCTGAGAAGAAGGATAGCAAACGCCTCTTCTATATAGATTTCCGTAAATTAAACGAAGTGTCTATAAAAGATGCATATCCGCTGCCTATGATCAATGACATATTAAGTAGACTGAAAGAAGCGAATTTCGTTTCCAGTATTGACCTAAAACAGGGATACTGGCAAATTCCTTTATCACCGGAAAGCCGACCGTTAACCGCTTTTACTGTTCCGAAAGGATTATTCGAATTCGTTTCAATACCTTTTGGCTTGCATTCCGCTCCAGCTACATTCCAAAGGCTATTGGATAAGGTCTTGGGACCCAACATGCATGCGAAAGCATTAGCATATCTGGACGACATCATTGTTCTAGGGAAAGATTACGGAGAACATAAAGCCAACCTCAAAGAAGTTTTCCGTAGGCTCAGAGAGGCCAAACCTAAACCGAACCCAGAGAAATGTAAATTCTTTCAACGAACTCTGAAATATTTAGGACATTTAGTTGGTGAAAATGGTATCCAGACCGATCCCGATAAAGTAGCCGCTATCAAAGAAATTCCGACACCTACCAACGTGCGAGCTATGAGAAGATTTTTAGGGATTGTTTCCTGTACCGGAAATTCGTACCGAGATTTTCCACCATTACCGCACCGGTGACCAAACTACTGAAAAAGGGGTTGAAATGGAATTGGACCGACAAGCAAGAAGAAGCTTTTAATTCCTTAAAAGCCAAGCTCACCGAAGCACCAGTTCTTGCCTGTCCAGATTTTACAAAACCCTTTGTACTGCAAACCGACGCATCTGATCAAGGCTTAGGAGCCGCTTTAATACAAAATCTGGAAGGACAAGACCACATCATTAGCTATGCCAGCCGAACCTTAACTCCACCGGAGAAAAACTACTCAACTACTGAGAAAGAATGCCTGGCCATATTTTGGGGAATTCAGAAAATGAGACAGTATTTGGAGGGTTATCATTTTATAGTCGAGACCGATCACCAGTCCCTAAAATGGCTACAGAATTTGCAACATCCGACCGGACGTTTAGCCCGATGGATAGTAGCACTTCAGCAGTTCGACTTTGAGATTAGATACAAACCTGGTGTCTTAAATCGAGTAGCCGATGCTTTATCCAGACATCCAATTCCCGAAACTAATAGTACCGAAATTCAGGCCATGAATGACATGATCTTATGTCCTTGGTATACAAGAAAATTTCAAGAGGTAGAGCAAGATCCCGATAAAAATTCTGATTACTGTATTAAAGATGGCAAACTGTACAGACATTTCTTCGACCGATATGACTTCACAGAACCCGAACTGGCTGATCCTTGGAAACTGTGTATTCCCACATCCAGACGATCTGAAATTCTGCAAGAAGGTCATGATCGACCGACCGCCGGACATTTAGGCGTTGCTAAGACCATAGCTCGCATAGCCAGACACTACTATTGGCCAGGAATGTTCCGAGAAATTGCGAAATATGTTCGACAATGTCAGATATGTCAACAACATAA
>NW_019416255.1:158079-184655 GCF_000390285.2 Anoplophora glabripennis
GTGTTTAGCAGGTCTTTCCGCGGCACTCGGCGTCGTCACCGTCAGGACATACGTATTGCCTTCGTGACAATAGGTATCCCGGTGTTTATGTTAGTTATATGGGTAGGGCATTATTGTTAATATTATATGTATTTACAGACTGCGATTTATTTTTGAAAATAAAAGTTTTATTTATACCAAGTCTTCTAATATTCCCGAACCTTGGAAAACACTTCTCCACCGAGTGAACCCGGACTGTGTAAAGTGACTGTACTAGTTCGACGTCTGCGACCGAACCTCGAAAGTACATCACAGTACTAACCCTAGCCGTACTAAACTTTGCTACTAACAGCATGTCCAATGCGCCACAAGACCTGAGGGAAGCAGATTGCAGCACCGCTTTTTCCTTAATGATGGTGACTGCGCATGCTCAGGTACTCATGACATAAAGAGGGTGCAATATTTAACCCCTTTCTATATAAATATTATTACAGAAAAAAGAGAAGCAATAGGTTTACATTTTCAAGCTAACTATGACCGAAATTTTTACTTTGGACTTTAATTCAAATTCAAGTCAATTATAGTCCACTGACATAATAGATATAAGACACATATATATGTAGTTATCTATTTCGTGATATTTGATGTATACTTGTTATAAGTGTGATATTAATTGTTGCTTTGAAAGCCAAATTTTTCTTTGATTCATAGCCCAAAGAACGTAACTATAAAGTTACAGTATGTTGAATAAACCTTCTTAAAGGAAGCCGTTTTTTACAACTTTGTCTCTGAATTGCATTGATATATGGCCACTAATTGAATACCTCTCCAAGTAAGATGCAGTTGCCAGTTTTGCTATATTCATTTTACTAATTGGTTTAATATGTCCATGACAAATTAGATTAAGACATTAATTTTCAGCCAAAGGAAGCAACTAAATGTCTGAACTTATATTTTAAACTTCCTAAACATCCTTTTGATTTTGTCTGTAGTTGTTGTAGTTTTTAGATAGGATTATTTCGATATTGCTTGTACTAATATAATTTGGGTATTATACCTTCAAATGGCATGTAGTTCATCTTAACAGATGCAAACTTTTTGATTTTTTTTGGTCACAATCAACAAAATTCCATACTCGGTAAATTATATATTTATATGTACAGGCATATACCCAGATATACACTGTAAATAAATCGATCTGAGTAAAATCCATTGGGTGACATTATTGAGCACATTTTCAGTCAATACTGGGCACCTTGACAACTCTACACATTTTTGATAATATTTGAACCGATAGTTTTACTCATAAAATTTTAGTTGTATTTACTCATACTAATAGAGGAAAATTTCACTCAATCGAGTGGACAGAAATTGATACATTATTGAGTGAAATTGAGTGAAAATAGGTCAAAAGTTCCTTACAGTGTATATTTTTTAACTTTTATAAATTTCGTACGCTTCTTAGGTTGTAACTCTGGTTAATATTAACATTTTTATTCATACTATCAGGCTACTCTTCTTCTAACCTAATACTTCATTTAAGGTTTCGTTACGTAATTGCTTCCTAATACTTCATTGAAAGTTCCCTTATTATCACTTAATTTTGTCCTCTCCTCAATTGTTATTTTTTCATACACTGTCATAAATGAAACAGTATGTATAAAAAACAAAACTTGATCGGTCTTTTTCTTTTATATACTTATAGAGAGACAAATGAGTTGCTCAATTAAGTTTTCTATAATAACATGTAATCGAATGTTTTTTTTTTGCTTATATACACATACGTACATGTATGTACACACCTATATCTATATAGATTATTTTAATCAAATAAAATATATAAGGTGTTAATTAGCAAAACTGCGTGTCTAATTCGCATTAAGTTTCATTGTAGAATAGCACCTACTGAGTGACAAAACAATGCACTCATTTTTAAATTTCGTGTACTCTATTTTCAATTATTTTATTTTATCTACATCAAAGGCTCCTTTTACCAGTAAACTCTTCTTCACATCGCTCTTCTTATCCATACTGCTCACAATTTCCGCCCTCCCCCTTTGTGTTTTGGTATACTCTTTTAATTTTATTACTCGCCTTTTACACTGTTTAATATGACGTAACTATCTCCAGGAACTCGTACTAAATATGACATTAATTTGTTGAGCACCTAATTCACTCTCATCTGTAAAAAGTTGTAAATTTCTAATTTTTATTCGAATTAAAAGGGAGTATTAGTATATACTAACTCACTATTTTGAGTAAGACCCCGTAAGAGTAAAGATAACTCCGATCTATCTAAAAAAAATGAATTATATTTGTACATAAGTACAATTATTTTTTAGGAACACTGTACAATCACTGCTTCTGAAAAAATGTAGCTTTAAGCAGAATATTTAAATTTTGCTATGTAAGCAAGTCAAAATTATGATAGGAAGCCTTTAGAACGAAAAATCCACTTTGCGTGTATACCATGGTAGACAGAGGGTAAAAATAGCAGTAGAATTATGCCAAAATGTCTACAACAAGTTATGGGTGACATGGTTAAAATAACTACTAAATGTTTAGAGATAGATAGACTTTGCATGTAAAAAGAGTGAAACCCACACTTTACATGTTTCATGAAATGCAGACAAAAAGTCAATACGACTAGACCTTATTTAGTCGAATTAAAGCAATCGCATAGTGCCCCAAATATTCTGCAAACAAAAAATTTGCGGGCAAAGTAGTTAAAACAACTGCGATATAACTAGCTAGACTTTCCATTCAAGGGAGTGAAAACCACTCTCGACATGTCACATGGAATGCGGGCAAAAAACCAAGCGGCTACGCCCTGTTAAGACGGTCAAAACGACCGTACTGCCCCAAATATTTGGCAAACAAAAAGTTTGCGGGCAAGGTAGTTAAAACAACTACGATATGGCTAGCTAGACTTTCCATTTAAGCGGAGTGAAAACCACTCTCTACATGTCGCATGGAATACGGGCAAAAAGCAAAGCGGCTACGCCCTACTAATACGGTTAAAACGACCGTTTATTCTGCAAACAAATGTTCGCGTTCAAAATAATTAAAAACAGCTACAATATGACCAGCTAGACAATCCACTTAAGGTGGAATTTGCATTTCAATTAGTCTAAAAACTCTGCTCTGCGTGTACCATAGTATACGAGCTAGTATTATCAATCAAGGGCGGCTAACAGAAAAATTTTAATTACATACCTTCTCATATTCTGATATGGATAATTAATATAATATTTCCCTTACGTGTGATTTATCTCGGATTCATGGAAATTCTTTTCTTTGCACTTTGCACTACACAGGGCACAATGATACACAAAACAAACAGGACCTGCACGTGCGGCACAAATAAATGAACTGGCTGGGTATCAATAAGTAGTAACGAACTGTTACGAAACACTTTTTTTCTTTAAACCTGTGCGCGCGTCATGTATAAGTGAGACCTACCAACATGAATCATAGAAGAACGGAGATGCGAAAAATAATTGCATTATTCACTTCATTTTTGAAATGTATGTTGTCCATTTTTAATATAATACTAACTCGCCGAAACATTTGGCAACGCAGCTGGGCTGGCAAGAAAACAGATTCTGACAATCTCTCTAAGACGTACGTTGTTCTCAAATTCCTAATGTGAGAGACAATCAACAATTAGATACGGGAACTTATTGCTTTAAATGTCTGATAGTTCAGTTTGCGCGGTACAGAGCAGGAGTTGGTGCTGCAATGCTGTCATTCTTATTTCTTAGAGTAATGTTTTGAGTACTGATTTTTGTGTTATTACAAGTTTTTTATTGGATAACTCTTATATTTCACTGCAATTGTTTTCAATTTACAGCCATTGTGTAGTAGTGTATGTTGTGAATTGTTTGGAGGGAGACTTAAATATTATATTCTGTAAACTTTGCCTAAATACGACCCTGTTCTGCTAGGCAGACAAGTATTTGCGACCCCGTTTTTGTTGTTATCGGCAATATTAAAGTTTTTTATTTCTACAAAATATATGAAAAGAACTATACCTTCATCGGTTTTAGTGAAGATCTAATTAAAATTGTTTTATTGAGAAAATCGGTTCAATGGTTAAGTATAGAAATAATAACTAATAAGTAGAAACCATGTGCAAAATTTTATTTAAATCGATCCACCTGATCTCGAAAAATTAATAAGAAATGGTTACCTATATAGGGTGGTCCGAACTTTATGCAGGAAACTTCGAGGGCAGATAGATCTCTTTAAAATAATAAGTGTTTGCCTTATAAATATAGGTCTGGAACGGCACCGTTTTAGAGATACAGGGTGTTGAATTTGTCAAAAAAATTGATTTTTTGTTTATATCTCCGGAATCTATTGACCGATCTCAATAAAATTTGGTACATATAATGTATGATAGTAGGCCTTATATTCCCTGAAATATGAGTTTTAAAGGTTCAACCAGTGGTGTACAACTGGACAGGGGTCACCCCCTTTTTTACAAAAAAATCTACGCCACTGCATTTTTTACATGTCATTGTAACTGATTTATATTTTAATGCACAAAACACGCAAAAAAGGTGACTAATTTTTTCCCTAAGATTCGCTGTTCTCAAGTTATTCATACCAATACAATCCCCTTGTGGCAGACACTTCTAACGATAATAATACAAGACTATTTGTTTATGTTTAAAAGTAAGTGCAATTTGAAAGCACACCAACAAAATTATTTACACTTCTTTCTACACCACCTGTGAGGTAGTGTGCGATATAAACAAAAAATCATTTTTTTTTAAAAACCTCAACACCCTGTACCTCTAAAACGGGGCCGTTCCAGACCTATGGTTATTTCAATTTCTTTAAGATTAGCAAAGCGGTATGAATGAGAGGCGGTGCGAAGCACCGTGGCGCAATAATTATTTTATTTTGAGGCTTAATTTTAATTTTTGTTTTTGAATGTTAATTTTTTTTAAATTTTTCTTAGTTTTATCTAGATTCATCTCAACTTTTTTTTAATTTTAATAGGTACTTGAAAATAAACAACCTAGAAACGAACTTATTGTAGCTAATATGAATTTTATCTTCATGTTTTCTGAGATATCGTTTGTAAGAAGAAAAGTTGTATATTATAATATATCTACAATTTTAGTTCAACTTCTAGACTTTTAAAAAAACTAGTGAATAAATACACAGGATATATTGATTTTAAGTGTTTGGAAAAAAATATATTTGCCTAATTCAGCAGCTAGATGACACTGATGTAAGCAATCGGAAATTATACATTAAATAACTTCGTATAATTAAGTAAGACTTAAACACAAAACTTCAGATAAATTTTGAAAAAATTAATGATTCTTTTTACAAACAGGCGATTTTATGTACTTAAAAAATAGAAAACTTTATATAAAAACATAATAAAACATTTACTCCCACGAATGTTGAACTGAAGTATTTTGTTCATCTCATTTTATTCGAATTATTTCGATAGATAAAAGAAAATATCCGGACCTGGATATTATTAAAACAAAATACAAAAAAATACATTCATTTAAAAGCAGATTTAATCAAGCATTCCGATAAGTCTTATAAGCGAAGGAAATCCCGTTGACCAAGAATCACAAAAAGGATACCTGTTTCTGGGTTACGATAGGCAATGGCAGTTTCTTGACAAGTCGCTTTTTAGTAATTGCAATTTGAGAAATAATATTTTAAGACAGGGGTTATTTCAAAGTCACCCCCCGCCCTAGCTACAAAGATGGGGGAGGGGGGCTAATTTTAGCACTAATGTATTCCCTCCATAAATCGATTAAATTTTGATTATAGACATTTTTTTCCTAAAGTGCCTATTTCTCGAGATATATATTTTTTTATATTTAACAGTTTTCCATTGAGCATTTTCACATATTTATTTATTTATTTAGTTAGTTGGAAACAACTGCCAAGACAGGACGGAGCCCAATTATAAGGCAGGTATAATACAGATTAAAAAAAACAGATAACATTTGCATAAACATAATTAAAACACAAATAGAAAATACACACTTATATGGCCAAAAGGTGGAATTTTGATGATTAAAAAGACTATTGAAAATTATAGTTTGTATACCTTTAACATAAAAATGAGTTCAGCCTTCATGTATTATAGACTAGGCGGTATCTGTTTTGGTTTGGATGTATCGTATATCCACGGAGATTTTTGGCTTCTTGGCTTTCAAATATCACTAGAAATTAAAATTTTTCTATGCGCATAAAAAAAAACGTGGACTTAACTTTTGGCGGCACAATATGTTAAAAAAATTCGAAAAATGTCATATTTTTGTTCCTATTTAATCATGTATCTTTTCAAGAGTTGATTTTAGGCGAAAATGGAAAAGGAAAAAANGCATTTTCACATATTTATTTATTTATTTAGTTAGTTGGAAACAACTGCCAAGACAGGACGGAGCCCAATTATAAGGCAGGTATAATACAGATTAAAAAAAAACAGATAACATTTGCATTAACATCATTAAAACATAAATAGAAAATACACACTATATATAAATACATAAAAAAGTGACTTAACTTCTATTGTGCACATAACATTTATTGGAGAAAATTGAAGAATATTTGTTCTTGGTGTTTTCAAATAAAATAAATAAATGTAGCGAGTTCTACATCCCAAAATATTAAAATTCAAATACTCTAGTAATTCCCTACAATCAATCATCCCATTTACAAGCTTAAACAGAAACAGAACAGCTTCTTTGAGCTAAGTCATTAAGTTGAAACCTGGTTAATAGTTCGGATTGAGGGATTCCGCGAGGTGGAGATTTGAAACTTAGGTATTTAAGAAATTGCCTCTCTCACCACTAAAGGTCACCAGATCTTAACCCCCTTGACTTCTTCTTGTGGGTTACCTAAAAGAATTGGTGTATTCAACTCCGGTTTATACAAGAGAAGAGTTGATGGCAAGAATAGAACATCATTGTAATGAAATTAAACAGAATCCACAAATGCTATTTAGAGTGAAACAAAATAATATTAAAAGAATAAGGAAGTGCATTGAACTAGATGGAGGACATATCGAACATTTACTGAAGTAACCTCTTTTAATCCATATGTTTCATTCTTAACTTTTTTCTGTTGCGTTGTGTCCCCGGTTGTGGCTATACCAAAAAATACAAAAATTTAATTATCTTGACTATTGACAACCGTTCATTTTTTCAGAAGTCATGAAGTACCTATACCTTTTTTGTAGAAAAGTAACAGGGCTATCTGCCTGCGAGAGCGAAATATCAAATTTGACAGTTCTGTCAAAGTTGCGTAAATTTTAGAACATTATTTCGACCGTCCTTTATAATAAAAAATATTTGATTCAATTTTAAATGTACAACGATACATTTGAATGAGTTGCTTTGATCCCCCAAATTTCAAGTTAATCAAAGTAACCCTTTAGAAATTATGGGCAATATTCATTTTTCAACTTCTTACTTTGAGTGACAATAACTCCTCAACAATGGCACCTAGGTAAAAAGTTTATATGAAGTACTAGCACTCGTTTGGCCTGCTCTATATAATTCTTTATTTTTTCCCCGTAGTTACCGGACACCCTGTATGCATACTTAACAGAACTAAAATTGGTCTTTCCAGAAAATGACACAAAAACATTTTTTGATATTAAGCGGCAGGGAGTTAGTGTCACACCAACAGTTAACCGTTGATAGATCAGATTGAAGTTTCAAACAGTCCTCGACGTTTTCGATACTCCTGAACAATTTTAGGTCATCTGCATACAATAATGTATTACTGGCAATACTCATATTTATGTCGTTTATGAATAAATTAAACAAAAGTGTTCCTAAAATCGAACCTTGAGGGACACCTGACGTTGCGTGTATATTAACAGACTTGAAACCACGGTACTGAACATGTAATATTCTATGAGACAAATAGGACTGCAGAAAATGAGTAAAATTGAGTGTTAAACCATAAGAAAATAATTTTTCAGTAACAAACCATGGTCAAGTCTGTCTACTGCTTTAATTAGACGGATCAGTATAAATAATAATAATAATAAATGGTCTTTATTCATTGCCAGTGGAGTGTACAATGAAAAGGTGAAGTATCAGCCAAAGGCTGTTTTTCAACTTAACCTTAAATTACTTTAAATTTATACAATAAATGTAGCTATAACAAAATAACGTCAACCTGACCTCCTGTGTCTAAGACTTCTGATACATTTTGATTAAAACATACTAAATTTGATACTATGGACTACCTGTCATAAAGCCATGTCGATTTGGAGAAATCAGAGATTTAAAATTAAAAACTATGTATTCATATAAAACAATTTCCAATAATTTGCTAAAATTGGATAAGATTGCTACCAGCCTGTAATTCTCAATTAGAATTTTGTCATCTTTTTTAAAAATAGGACAAATATTTGACTGTTTCCATAGTGTGTAGGAAATACTAAAGAACCTAGTGATAAGTTGAAAATGAACGTTAAAGGCTTATATAAAACGTTAGCACAATCTTTTAGCAAAAACGCCGGAATTCCATCCGGCCCTGATGTTATTTTAGGTTTGATTTTTTTAAAAGCANTGTTGTCCATTTTTAATATAATACTAACTCGCCGAAACATTTGGCAACACAGCTGGGCTGGCAAGAAAACAGATTCTGACAATCTCTCTAAGACGTACGTTGTTCTCAAATTCCTAATGTGAGAGACAATCAACAATTAGATACGGAAACTTATTGCTTTAAATGTCTGATAGTTCAGTTTGCGCGGTACAGAGCAGGAGTTGGTGCTGCAATGCTGTTATTCTTATTTCTTAGAGTAATGTTTTGAGTACTGATTTTTGTGTTACTTCAAGTTTTTTATTGGATAACTCTTATATTTCACTGCAATTGTTTTCAATTTACAGCCATTGTGTAGTAGCGTATGTTGTGAATTGTTTGGAGGGAGACTTAAATATTATATTCTATAAACTTTTCCTAAATACGACCCTGTTCTGCTAGGCAGACAAGTATTTACGACCCCGTTTTTGTTGTTATCGGCAATATAAAAGAGTTTTTTATTTCTACAATATATATGAAAAGAACTATACCTTCATTGGTTTTAGTAAAAATCTTATTAAAATTGTTTTATTGAGAAAATCGGTTCAATGGTTAAGTATAGAAATAATAACTAATAAGTAGAAACCGTGTGCAAAATTTTATTTAAATCGATCCACCTGATCTCGAAAAATTAATAAGAAATGGGTATACAGGGTGGTCCGAACTTTATGCAGGAAACTTCGAGGGCAGATAGATCTCTTTAAAATAATAAGTGTTTGCCTTATAAACATAGGTCTGGAACGGCACCATTTTAGAGATACAGGGTGTTGAATTTGTCAAAAAAATTGATTTTTTAGGAAATACTAAATACTAAAGAACCTAGTGATAAGTTGAAAATGAACGTTAAAGGCTTATATAAAACGTTAGCACAATCTTTTAGCAAAAACGCCGGAATTCCATCCGACCCTGATGTTATTTTAGGTTTGATTTTTTTAAAAACACTTAAAATAACATCTTCCGAAAAGATGGGGCAACTTAAATAATTTGAATCAAGTTGTTGATTCACATTAATAAGAGAAAAACTGTTAGATTGAATAAATGTTGATTTGAAAAAGTTAGCAAAAGCATTTAATATATCATCTTGATTAGTTAATAAAACATTCCCGTACTTCATTGAACTGGGTATGCTTTTTTGGTATTAATATAAGACCAAAACTGATTAGGATTTGATTGCAATTGATGCTCAATTACTTGTAAATGTGCTATATGAGCAATACGTATTTGATTTTTAATACTAGCCCTCACTATTTTATATTCGTTATATGTGGCTATATCACCGTTATTGTTATATAACCTCCAAAGTTTAGATTTCTTTTGTATACCGCTAATTATACTACCAGTGAAGAAAGGTGAATAATGATTATCATTCGGAATGGTTTTTGGAATAGATTTGGAAAAAATTATATCTAAAATGTTATAAAAATAGCTACAGGCTTCATTCACATCTTTGTATAAAAATAACTCGCTCCAATCAGTATTAAGAATGCCATTATATAATGAGGGAAAATCCGCTTTCCTGAAATTATATTGAGCAATTCGATTTTTAGTAAAAGTTTCTGTATTAATATTGATGGGAAGTTTTATGTCGAGCGCCGGATGATGTGATTCTTCACCTAGAAGACGAAAATCAGATCCAGCAATAGATAAAATTGATCTAGAAAATATTAAGTCCAAGATTCTCCTGTGAGTATTTAAAATGCAATTATATTGAGTTAGCCCAAGAAAATCACTAAAATTGTTCTATTTGAAAGGTTCAGGTTAAAAAATACACCCGGTATAGTCCAATACGTAAATGCAGCTAGGTAACATTAAATGTAAATGATTTAAGGCAATAAGTATTTTGCAATTATCAACAGATATTAGTTAATTCATATTAGTCACTAGGTTCAATGAACATGCGGCCTACTGAATAATAATATGTCGCCCCCTTTTCCGCACAAGTCTCCGACTTCTGGGCTAATCCTTGCGATTATTATTATTATGCACCTGGGTAACTTGATAAAATATTAACGTTCTTAGTGATATTTAGTGGACGCATGTTCACTTGAGTGGCTTTGCAAAATTTATTCATAATTACACCAAATATTCTCGTTCCACCTCTCCGGTGGTTTTTATCTAGTTTTGGTAGGAGTTATATATAACATAAAGATGTTCTCGGCTGACCTTTCCTCCCAAAACGATTTATATCATCCCGATCTTTCAGTGAGCTTAACGAACTGTGAATTAATTGCCATCGTGGAAGTTGCTGAAAATGGAGCCTTTTGTCCTGAAAATTGCTGTAAGTTTGTTATGATTCATTGTTATAAACTTTTTCGGCCAGTAATTAATTACGGCGGTAGACGATACGCAGAAAAAGCAATTTAGTTTTCTTTGTTAAATTAGCTACACATTTTAATATTAGTTTTATTGCTTAAATAAATTGTAGTTACAATTTGTTGTAAGTAATGAATAATGAATTTTATGTAGTCCACGCAATCATTTCTAGCTAATATTGAAATAATCTGTTGTTTTTCTTAATTTTTTAAAGTAATACAATGTATTTTGTAATAGTTATTAATAATTGTATCAAAATGAAAGTTTCATAAAATTTGTTAATGTATGATGTTTCAGTTAATTAATAGTTGCCTTTTTTGGTATGATTATAAATAGAATTTCTTGCAAGGTCGTAGCTGTGAATAAATTTATTATTTTCGCCTTATAGGTAAATTATTTTAATAATGGTTTCTGGGTTGGTAGGTCAACAAGCAGGAACACAAAGGGTGTAAAAGTATCAAAGGAAAGTTTTTACTGTCAGTCTCTAGCAAAATTCGTTTAGTCAAAGTGTGACTGTTAATTTATATATCTCACATATTTACCAACCTTTCAATTTTTTTATGATAATTAGCACCTAATATTATTTCTTATTGTTTTCAACTTATGTCAGCAATCAATTTTGAAGTCGTAAGAGATGACCTTTTTAAAAATTCTTCTTTAGATCAGAGCTCTAAATAGTTTGTTACGTTTCTGCTTCTATTTTAATTACTCCCGTGAAGTCTATTAACGACTAAATACATAAAACATAACAGGATGTTATGAAAAATCTGCCATCAGATTAACTTTTTTTCTATGTACCCAGGAACTATTGTCATTTGTTTTTGAAATAGATTATGATTTAAAATGAAATTTTGGTCACACGTCATATGTAAAATATACATATACAAATTTTATGTATTGGTTAAAACAGATCTTTCTCAGTAACATTTTTCTTTTTCTTTTAGGTTAGATTTTCTGCATTATATGTTGCATACTATAATTTGATTTTATATCAAAAATGTATTCTTCCGAAAATTTCTAGAAACACACCGTTTCCGATAAAAATGCAATTGATACTGCCAAAGTTAATAAATTCTTTCATTTTGTCAAAGTGGAGATTTATAAATATTGTTGGAGTTGTTCTTTTTCAGTCAATAGCGATTTTTCTCGAAAATACTTTCAATATTTTTAAAAGATCTTTTTGTGTCACGAAATTAAAGTTTTTATATTATAACAATATTATAACAAGTGAATTTTATGGAGAAAATATAGTCTATAAAAAAATTATGACTGAAAATCTCAATAAGATAGACTGTAAATATAAAGTTGTGGAACTAACAACAATTAAATATTTTCCAAAACTAATTTGTACCAAATTTAGTTCCAATACGTTGTCTTTTATGAAAGCAATACCAAAATGTGACTCCAAAAAATGTTCTTTGACGCCATATATTTAAAGGATAAACACCTAACATGGTAGGAAAATATCGCTTTGCTTTCTGATGCCTTATCAGCCTCTGAATTTATAGCACCTATTTTCAAACATATTGTATAGGTGTAAACGTAGGATACTTCTCTGTAGGTGGTACTGAATTAAACTCTAAACCAGTTAGTTGTGCTCTAATTCAATATACAAAGATATTCTTCGCAAAATAAAATGTGGCAAAATTAAACTTGATTTAATGATCATAACCTTACAGTCAGTCATACCCTAAGCAAATTATAGTCTGATCGTAAATAAACATAAAAAAGTAATGAATATAACTCTGATGTTTTTTTATAACAATTTTTGAAAACTTCGTGATTCCCGACACGCAAAACGGATTCCTTAGATGTTCGTGTTCGCTGTTAGACATACCATTATTTGTGCGAAACTATTAATTGTACTGTAATTAGTTAACCTGTTCAGACAACAAAATTGATAGAAGTCTTTCATGCCAAATATAGCAGTGGTATTAAAATAGCTAATGGTATCCATGAGGACTGTGTTTTATTTGAATACATTTAAAATTTCCATTTTCATTGTTTTGACTATAGTTTTTAATTGTTTTCAAATTGATACGTAATTAAAAACAAGATTATATTTAATGTATCAAAATTTTTGTAAACATTTTTTTTACTCAGTTTATTTTATTATTTATTTTACCTTAAAAGATATTAAACTTTTATTGGATGAAGTCATCTATATAGGTATGCAAAGATTGTTCGATTATGTGATAGCAAGTAAAAAAATTCTTTCTTGAATTGGATATTTCAAAAGTCGGATCTGTAGTACCAGTAACGCGTGCTAAAATGTCGCTCCATGCCAAATAATCCAAAAGTGTAGCTTCGTCTGTTGATACCTAATAGGTAAGGTATAATGAGTAGAGTTCGGGGTTTTCGTCGGCTAGTCATAGGTGTGTTCGTCGTAAACAAATAAATAAACAGGTAGGTAAAGATAAAAATAAATATACATACATATTTGCGTATTTTATCAGCAAAAGGTCATTTTTTACCATTTGGCGGGTTCGACATTATTAGAATATTAAAACTCGTATACACGAAGCAAACGCGAAACCAATAACTCGAATCCCGAACTCTAATAATGAGCAAGCACATTTTCTTGCTATAAGCAAAATTTTAGTACTCATACTTTTTTGTTTTATTTCGTGAATGCTGTGGCAATGAAATAAAAAAATAATTTGCATGACATTCTTCTTCTTTTTGCACTCATTTTTGGCGACTAATAAAAGGCCCCCGTCAATGCAGGAAGTAGTCGCTTACATACCAAGTTGATGGGCCTGATTTATAAGACTTGTATTATAGTCTAGTTGGTAGAAGTTTTGAGATGGCAGTAATTGCGAAGTGCACAATTTTTTACACGTGACTAGTATTTTGCTAATAGATGAGGAAAAAGAATCTTCTGCACGGGAGTGGATTGGGAAAATTCGAGAAATGTCCGGAAAGCTGCAAAAAATTTCGTATATTTCGTGAATACCTTGAGAAGTATTGAGAATTTCATAAAGATGTAAAGAATCAAAGTTTCAGAATCAAAGCAGCGCTGCACTAAATGTGCGATTACTCTTTCGTTTCTTGTTGAAAATGCATGAAACAAAGTTTGTTCGAAAGGGTAGCTTTAAACTATCCTTTTATGTGCTGTCTTACAGGGACACATCGCGAGAAACACTCCTCATGATCTAACATAAGCTCCTTAACCCTTTTAGAAGTGTATTTTCTCTGCTACACCCCTTTTAGACTATCTCAAAACTTTAAAAAAATTAATTAATTTCAATAAGACAGCTGCACACCACCTTTGTCTCATTAATTTTGAAACTTTTTCGTCTCTTGTTTTTTTTCAAGATTTGGCCTTGTTTCTGAGATATTCTATGAAATTCGTGACAGTGTAGCGCCAGAGGTAGCGCCCCAGCCGCATAAATTTCATTTAACGTTACAGCAACCCATGAAAAACAAAATCAGTTATTTGTATAAACTGACGTTTGTGAAAATCATATTTAAAAGTATTATAAGTTCACAAATTATGTGGGAAAAACGGGAAAAATATAGTACTTTAACGCCCTCTATCTCCGAAACAGTTCTATCGATTCCTGAAGTTATTCAGACTAAACCTGAATCACCTGTATACAATTTACGTCGCTGCACACTGGGATTTTTGAAGATTTTTTTTTTCAAAATTCCAGAAGATAGCCAGATATCAGCCGATTTCAAACATTTTTTTCTAAAATACTCACACTAAAATACAAAAACTTTCATGTCCAAGTGCTATAAATTTGATTTGGGTCATATCGATTGAGTTTTGAGAGGTTAGGTTGCGAAATTTCAATTTTTTTGTATTTTCAGATAATAAAACGTAGAATACTAAGGGTGAGAGAGCAGTAGGGGTAATTTTTTGAGGGGAAAATATACCTACTGAAGACCTGAGATGGTATACATTTGATTTTGGTAATATTAATTGAGTTTTAAGAGGTTAAGTTGCCGTTATTCCAGAAAGTAAACGTTGAATAAGGCTATAAGGGTAAGAGAGTAGTAAAAGGATTTAACATGAGGAAATATTTGAAACTCGGCAACTTAACCTCCGAAAACTCAATCAATAGGACCCAAATAACATGAACAGTATCTAAAAATTTTAGTAGGTACACCTTACGCTCAAAACATTACCTCTACTGTCCTGTTATCTTTAATATTCAACGTTTCCTCTCTGAAATATCAAAATAATTGAAATTTGGCAACTTCACCTCTTAAAACTCAATCAATATGACCCAAATCAATTGGTTTGATATACCATCTCAGATGTTCAGTAGGTATATCTTCCCCACAAAACATTAGCCCTACTGCTCTCTCACCTTTAATTTTCAACGTTTTATTCTCTGAAAACACAAAAAATAAAATTTGGCAACCTAACCTCTTAGAAATCTGTCGATATGGCCCAAATCAAATTTATGACATCTCAGAACTTTATTAAGTACACTTTCTTCCCCATTACATTACTTTTACTACTCTCTCACCCTAAGTATTCAAGGTTTACGTTCTGGAATAACGGAAATCGGCAACTTAACCTCTTAAAACTCAATCAGTATGATCCAAATCAAACGTAGATCTTCATTAGGTATATATTCTCATAAAAAATTATCCCTACTGCTCTCTCACCCTTAATATTCAACGTTTTATTCTCTGAAAATACAAAAAAATTGAAATTTGGTAAACTAACCTCTCAAAACTCAATCGATACGACCCAAATCAAATTTATAGCACTTGAGCATGAAAGTACAAGTCTTTACGAGTATTGTAGAAAAAAAATTATGAAGATCGGCTAAAATCTGGCCATCTTCTGGAATTTTGAAAAAAAAAACTTAAAAAATCCCAGTGTGCGCTGGGGCGCTATACTGTCACGAATTTCATTGAATATCTCAGATACAAGGCCAAATATAGAAAAAAAAACAAGAGACAAAAAAGTTTCAAAATTAATGAGGCAAAGGTGGTGTGCAGATGTTTTATTGAAATTAATTATTTTTTTTAAGTTTTGAAATAATGTAAGAGAAGAAATACACTTCTAAGAGGGGTAGAAGGTTCATAAGAAGCTCATAAGGAGTGTTTGTGTTCGAAATTTCACTTCAATCGGCCTCTATCTCCGAAACGATGCTATTTAGGAAATAAGTTTATATCATGAATAAACACTGTTTTAACCTATTCCATCGATTCGTGAAGTTATCCAGATTAAACCTGAATGTACATTTATTCTTTGAAACACGTTCCTTACGAATATGATATGAAAAATTATATGAAAACATCATTATATTGCTATTTTTATTCAATATTTTCAAAAGTATGAGAAACACCCGAAAATAGAGGCAAGAATGAAAACACCCGTAATTCAATTTACCGGATTTTCATTCAATATTTTCAAAAGTATGAGAAACACCCGAAAATAGAGGCAAGAATGAAAACACCCGTAATTCAATTTACCGGAAAAGAATACAGTATTAATACTATAACAAATTACAGCTCAAAACCTGCCCTTTCCATTTATTATACTGATTTTTTACATGGATATTTGGGCAATGAACTCCCGATATGAAAAGGTGTGAGTCAGTGTCACCTGAAATGCTATTATCAATTTTGACAATAAGACAGAAAATATGTTGCGCAACTTATAAATTACATATAATGGATACTGTAATCGATAAAGTTAAAACGTTAAAAGCGTAAGACTATGGAAGAAAATTTAGATTTTAGTATCTGTTTAATTATTGTTTTTCCATGAAAATAAAGGTGCATAACTCGGTGGACCTAGTGTATATTTTGTGAATTACATTTAAAAAAAAACATTCAAGCTGTAATAAATCCTCAGTTTTGTACGAATCTATTCTCTCTGTATTATTTCACCTATACCTCAAATTTTTTGAATAAAAAATTAAAATTATGGGAGATAGGTAATTCAGTTTTCTCAAAGATATCATATACCTTTTTCATATGTTGTATGTTTATATGTTATAGTGTACAACTTTGGTCTATTGATGTTTATGAAATTCCCAATACTTTTCAAGTTATTCACAAAATAAGTTTTTTTCAGTTTTAACTAGGGCATTTTGTCTATGGCGATGGGATTACAATTTAACACTGATCTTAATTTAATAAGCACAACTACAGCAAAAGGTTTTCCAGGTTCTTATTTTTTTCATTTGCTTCAATATCATCACTCTTTCGAAAAGTGCACCTGTAGGAGAACAGTACAGAACCACTTTAGCAGAATGGACAGATTATAATGCCTTTGAGCCGCAAGGTCCTGGAACGTATAGTTTTGGATACGATATCGAGGACCCTGAAAAGGACAATATTCAGTTCAGGGACGAGGAACGTTTTCCTAACGGTACTATCAAGGGCAGTTATGGTTACCTTCGACCCGATGGAATGGTACAAATTGTTCATTATACCGCTGACGAAAACGGATACAGGTAAGTTGTTGAGAACGTGGCACTAAATATTTTGTAATTAATTTCCTGTAATATACATTTATGCTCTCATATACAAAGTGTCATTTTATTAACTTTTAATATTAAAGCAAACAGCAACTTGAAAGAAATATTTGGGTACATAAATTTAAACAAATATTAATGGTATGTATTTTCACACCTCTGTAACTGTTAGAATAAACAAAAGGCCTTCTTATGTGTTTTTAGTATTAAGCATTGATTTTTTTATTATACGTAAGCCCGAAGCAATGGCTTTTTGATTTGATATTCATTTGAGTATGTATACATTAGAACCATGAAAGACAAACATTTATCTTTATGACATCGTCCACACCCATTAAGAAGTTCTAAAAAGCATCCTTCAGATCAAATATTAAATATGCAAAAAAAATATATTACCTAATAGTTATACCTACATACTTACATACTTATATACTTAGTTTATAGACTTGGATAAGAAATTTCTATGAAATAGGCCAATTACAAAAGATTATAAATAACTGTACACGGTGTAAGTATATCAGTATTTCTAATTAAGAAAAACATACATATACGTCATTATGAAGGGATAGTGACATTTAGTTAGTGGTTTAGTAACATATAAGGAAGAAAAACTACGTAAAAGATCATCTTGGAAATTAATTAGAATAAGATCGATTTACTTCACAACTTAAGAAAAATGTTTGTAGTATTACGATTGGTAATAAAAATCGTTTCCTAATGTATCACCTCCTTAATAGTCTGGACGTACTGTAAATTTTGTTTTAATATTTTTCATTGTAATAATTGTTATAATTTTCAGTTGCTGTAAATGTGTAGATAATAATCGTTTTAATAACCACATTTTGACTATATTGGATATGGGTACAGTCTGTAGGTCTTACCTATATTTCTAACGCCTCCATCTTGAGTTAATTAAGTTATAAAACTGTCTCCACTATTTTGTAGGACACCTTATTTTATAGTGTCTACCATAACACCTACTTGATATACTTATGACTTTGTAAATAAAATAAAATATACATAAATGTCTGTTAAAGGAATAGATACTAAACGTCATAAAATGGAAAAAGAATTTTTATAAACAGGGAAAATGGCAGGCACTAAATGATCTCATTTAGTTAAGCAAATAAAAGCAGTAATATTTGTTTATACAGGGCGTTTCAATGAAAACGTCACATCTATATACAACTTTGTAGAATTTTCGACATATGTATATCACTGAAGCTGGTCAACTTTTTTGAGGGAGACACATTTTAACGTCATTAGTTCTACCCCTTCCCCCATCCCTAATGAAGCTACTACAAAAATTTTTACTGAATTAAATTATACCTCATAAGATGTTATCATTATCTGCACATTATGCTGGAAAAAACTGTATACTTATTAGTTTCTAATAAATTGTTGATTATTTTTATGAAACTCACACAAAGATAAAATAATCTTTGATTCTTCAAAAATATTGTCAGTTTGTTTCAGTCACTATTACTTAAATAATAAAAAAGCAGTAATAAAGGCATCATTCAAGTTTGGCAGCTTTGTTTACGCTTGCCTGATAAAAACAAATTATAATTTTATTTAAAGAGCGTTAATTAAGTACGAAAAAGCAGCAACTTTTGTGTTGATTTTAAACCAAAACCGTTATACGAGTTCGTTAAATTGATAGCTTTCGAGATATGTATGTTGAAATTTGAAAGCGTTCTTGAAATATTAAAATTAATAATTTAAGGTAAAAGTCCACTTAATTCAGATATAAATATTTTATACTAGTGGCGCAGATACCAGCAATCAGTCTGACTAAAGATCTCAGAAGTTTGACATCATTGATTTGTTTGTAACTTCATGTGGTGTTTTCCAGAAACAAAAAAAAATCTTTCATTTTTATCGAAAATGTATAATTTTATATTCATTACTTGCTACTGTCGGTATACTGACCCATTTCTCTCACAACGTTACAGTCCTTAAGCGAATATGCCATGAATAACCCAGTTTTTGAGGATTTGGGGGTCATTTTCTCAAAACTGGTGGATAGTGGCGTCAAACCGACTTGATTCAGGGAATCCGAGAACATTACAATTACAACAGACCACTTCATTATTTTGTGTCTGTTATTTTTCAGTTATGGTAAAGAAACTATATTTTTTTTGTGGGAAGTATTTCATTAGAAAAGCATAATTTATTAAAAAACTGTCTCTCACTATTTATTTATGGCGTCAAAATATCGAATAAAGATATAAATATCTCGGAAGAACAGTTTATTGATAAAGTTGTATATGTTAAGACTTCTGGTTATCTTCAGTGTTTTCCATAATATTGCTTTATGTTTCTAGGGCGAAATTTGAGAGCTACCCTCGTGGTCAGCTGAAACCTTTGAGAAATACTAACAAGATAAATGAGGAACCCTTATCTTCCGCTTTGAGAGCAGCTATTCAATCGAAAAACGTTTTCAAAAGACAACATGTCCATGAGCAGCGACTAAGGCCAGTAGATACAAAATCTCCACCAAGTACGAGTATACTACCTTCAAATACTTTTACAGATAACGGTAACGACGTCTATAATAAGAAAATTGCAGGTTTTTCGAACTTTAAATATACGTAAATGATGATAGTACATACTATATTAATTAGGTTTTTGATTTATGTTTAATTTATTAATGTTATTTATTATAGTTTATTTATTTAAAAACAAACAATTTATTGAATTCAATTATAGGACTTTTACTTTATAAATCTATTATTTATCGAAATGCATACCAACTGCAAATATAATTTTTAAAATCATAACAGTAGGTATTTATTAAAAATAATTATGTTATTTACATAAATATTGCGAACTATTTAAAATTTTGTTTTAATCTAAAATCTGGAAAGTAGTTTTCAAATAATAATTTCATTGTACATTCGCTTTAATTTATCATACAGTGCTTAATTTTTCCACGCTTAGTTCGTCTTCTATGGTAAACATTACCAGTATCATTGTACCTTTAAATGATTTTAAACTCTGGAGAAGGTATTTTGAATGAAACAGAGTCGTGCACTGGGCATTGTACAGACATGGAAGACAAATGGGTATAAGTTGATGAAATTGTTATTTTATTACTCTTATTTTCAATTCAGTTTTGTTTTTATTTAATAATAATTAGAAATTAGTTTTATTGATTTCTATTCCTATATTTATTTGGATCGATATGTACAGGGTGTTCCAATTAAAACTTCCCACTTGGAAAATATCGGAATTATAAAAACCAAGAAAACCTGAGATACGTCGAATACGTCGAAAAATAAAATAAACAGCTCTGGGAGGCAATAAAATGTTTAAAACAGTTATACTGAATTACTCCCTTGTGGTTTGCCTGTAATTTTACATACATCGGAGATAATCGCAATAAAATATATCTAAAGCACAAATAAAACACAATATTAAACGTAACTTTTCCTTAGCATCATTCCCAAAGCTTAACGTAACTTCAAATTAATTCAAAACATTGGAAATGTGGTGTGTGTTTATTTTATTAATCCGGACTATGTATTACAACATCCAGCGCCAAGGGCTTTAAGCCATTTTCCGACATTCCATTTACATGGAAATGGGTAAGGATCAAACAATTTCCTTCGTGGCATAATTCAGTCGGATTGTCTCCCAGAGTCATCATAGGTCCGAAATACTTCTGTCGGATTTTGTTAGAGAGTGTTGACGCTGCAACGGTATAGCTCAAGCTTGTGAAGACGTTCGATGCCATCCAAATAATAATTTTGTCGTCTGGAAGGAGGACGTCATTCTCGGTAAAAGTTCTGGGAGAATCCAAGTTTTCATCAGAATCGCAAGCTGTATGACCCGCTTCCTTTGCCAGTTGATGATTTGCCACTCTAGTTGCCAAGAGGAACATGACTGGTTTAGATTCCAGCGATTGAAGATTGGTTTTGCTGCAGTAGCTACTACAAAAAAATGTTTTTAGTATCATCCAGTGCAGTTAATAAATTAAATGAAATAATTTAAAAAAGGAAAAGTAAGCTAAAATGTAGCTACAGGAATAAACAATAACTGAAATACTCTGCGGACAAATATCCCGACAAGCATTGAATAATACAAGTAATATCTAGTAACAACCGAACCACCAACCAATTTTTTAGTTTTTATCGCTATACGATAAGTAAGACACCGAATAATGATCTAGTTATTTTGATGGTGTAACAAAGTGGTACATCTATCAATGGTTGCTACTACTTAAAGTTTAGGCCTTCAACACGGCCAAACTAACAGCGAGCGACCTGCTACTTCGCAGGTATAAGAACTGAATCGCCACTAAGGCTCAATTTCTTCACTGTCAGGTAAATTTATCTGTCAGTTAAATCTAAGTCTATTGCTTTCTTATGTACAGGTGTTTTATGAGACAGATATAGATTTAACTGGAAGATACTTTTATCAGAAGGTGAAAAAACACGACATAAGTGAAACCATTTTTAACTGATGATGATGCAGAATTATGTGTTATAATGCCTGGACTAGTATTGGTTAAACCTGTATTATAAATATTGTGAGTATAATTCTAGTTGATAATATTTGAAACGAAATCCCAGTTGATAATATTTGGCAATGAAGAAGTGTATAATAATAATAATTTTAAAATCAACATCAATGGTGTTGACCTAATTCATTCCACCTCCTCTTATGAAGTGCATGTGTCACATTTGTTGTAAAAATATTACATAAACTAAAAATGCTCTTCATGCACAAAGATTGCCTTTTAGTTGAAATTAAACTTAAACTTACTGATACATTAATTCTCTCACCCTTAGCTTACTGTGACATTTTGTAATGGACAGCACTTACAATGAAATATAAAAACAGTCTACAGAAATTACAAAATTCTTGTCTAAAATTTTTCTATAATTCACGAACATTTGATCATGTGACGCCACTTTTTGTTTCATCTAAGTGGTTAAAATTGGAGGAGAGATTTATTGTCCATTTGGCAACATTAATTTATAAGATTATACAAAAAATAAAGGCATATTATGATTACTATTAATTCAATGCTAGGACCATTCGTTAGCATTGAATGTGAGCATAGAAATTATTCTTTAAAAAACGATATGGGTCCCATGCCTTCTTATCAAAATATAATCATTTTAGTTTGCACCAGCCGTCACGGCAAACCTGTATCTTTTAACCCATGATCTAGCAACTTTGAATATATTTAATAGGAAAAAAATCTTAGTCTAAATTCTTATTGTAATATAACAAAAGAAGTCAAGTTTACATCAAAAGCAAGGACTAGGTGATAACTAATACTTTTATTTATCCACCAAGCACAGGTTATTGGTTATAAACGTCACTCCAGCTTAATTATTTTTTTTATTTTTAAGTTCAGAAAAAAATGTTAAATACAAAAGCTATGGTTACTAATACGAAATTATTTATGATTATATTGAATTTTGTATAGGATCTTATTAGAAAGCATGCTAAGACCCCCTCTAACAAAATAGTTAGGTACACAAAAAAATGAATGCTTTTAAAGGGAGGAATGAGTCCGATGTTTTCATATGTTTCATATGTACAAAAATTCAACCAATGTTTAAACAAGCGCCAGAGCTCTGCTAATTGACCGATTCGGATTTTTCAAAAAAGTTTGAAAGCTTGAGAGCCCTTCTATATGTGATTAAATTTTCAAGTATCTAAGGGCTTTGGTTTTTGCTGTGCCAAAATTTGAAAATTTGCAATTTTTTTTCAAAATTTGGATTGCAAAATTATTATGCAAAATCTATCGAACCGATTTTGATGAAATTTGGTGTGATAATTCTACATAACATGAAGTTTTTTTAACCCAAGTATAAAGGTCCTATACCCAATCCCTAAATCCCTAAAAAAATTCCCTAAAAAGTATTGTTTTTTAACCCCATTTTTGCGATTTTTTCGATTTTTACCATAATAATCATGATTCATTCGATTTTTAACTAGATATGTTTTGTAAAAAATTTAATTGCAAACATTTTTTTCCTCTTCCATTTCTAGTGATATTTGAAAGCCAAAAAGCCAAAAATTTCCGTGGATATACGATTCACCCAAACCAAAACAGATACCGCCTAGTCTAAATGTAATAAGTGCTAGTAGTTCAATACAATCTATTTAAATATGTAAAAGTTTATATAAAAATTTTATAGATATACATTGTCTCCTTATCTCAATCAACAATAAATCTGATTATTATTAAATAATTAAAATCTACTACTTTTCTTCAATGTCTGAACATGAGAAATATAAAGGTGTACCAGATGAAACAGCAATTTTATACTTGTATGTTAGAACGTATATTAGTCTTAGTAACCGATATACAGGGTGCCGCAAAATTCCACTAACATTCTATAGATTTCTGAGCAAAAATAAGAAAAATATGTATATAAAAATATAGATACGGAAACACTTTCAAAATTAAAAGAAAAATTAGGTACCGCTTAAGTAATCAAATACACAATGTACATGTTTTATAGATGTAATCTTCGCAACTTTGTACGACAATTTTGTGTTCAGATATGCAACTCTTGCTCGTATTCGATTACGTTTAAACTATATACACTTTACAATAACAGCAAATGATATAAAAGAGCATTAAACTAAGATAATCTAGATTTTATGACGAGGGCTCTGAATGATAGATGCAAACGTAATCTATTCACGTTGATTTTGTGTATCATGTCTAGGTAAGTAATAAAGTTGTATTCAAATTGTACATAAAATTCCCGCATCATGAGACCCGCTATCTGGGTCGGGATCAGGGTCGGGTGAATGCTTTATCTCACTAGTTTAGTGACATCAAAAGGGTTGTCCGCTCCCTGGGAATTGTAAAGTTATATTTTTTCCTTTTGTGGTTATTTTTAACAAGTCCCAGGAGATTTGTTCGTTTATGTAGTATATCCCAGAGGATTTCTTTTAAAAATAGAGAGTTATATTAGCAGGAGAGACAAATCGTCAGAAAAAATTAACTGTAAAGAATTTAATTAAAGCCTTCTCGGATCAAAGTAAAACAAATACTTAACCGAATATATTTCAGCATCAAAAGATACCAATCTTCGTGGAATCTTTTCGCGATACCACCACTTTTTAAGATAAATAAAGTAGCATCTTTGGAATCAATATTATTATTTGATTATTACAACTTTAAGAGAATCATGCATTTCCCTGGCACTTCTGAATTTCAAGGAACAATCCATTTATACAAAAATATAGATTTTCACAAGAACGATTTTTGAAATTGATACCCTTTTGAAACATCTATTCATGAATTACCTACTGACGGTATAAATAAATTGGAATAAACTATATTTTATTAAATTATTGAATATTGTTTATAAACAAAAAAATCGTTTACCAACGATTTAACGAATTTTAATTTTCCTCGCCGTGTTATGATTTTTTCTTTATCTTTTTTTTATATATATGTATGTACATATATGTGGCTAGATGTTCTTGTAATATGTCGTCAAGATCTGCACTAAAATTTATGAGTCCACGAAACACATCAGGGTTGTCCGAATTTTCTGTCTCGTCGCGGCCGCGAAGTGCTAATTCGAAAGCTCCGCAAAATTTTAGGCAATCTATGATTTTAGATAATACATAACGATTTTTCGTTACCTGTTCATTGTATTTCCGTATATTACCCCAATATGCAGAATCTAACTGACTTCTTATGTTTATTTTACCTAATGACTTAAATGACTTAAATCTTTCACAGTGTATATTGTCCATGCTTTATCCCCACCGAAAAGTAAGCACGAAAAACAAAACAGTGTATTTTTTATATCACACCCGCACACCCGCTCTGCTTTTGTGTATACATTATTGTTAAATTGTCTTTTATAACTTTTATTTCGGCTTGTTCCACTAACTTTAATATTTAATTGTGGTGTTGGCAGAGAACCAAATAAAGTTTTTTGTAAAAACGAAATGCTATTCATTTTAATAACTATAATATCCGTAGAAGCCTAAACGAGAATATTCACACGTGCCGCTCGTAGAAATAAACCACCGCACACCACGTACGAAATATTACTGCATTTACTGCAGCAGTGGCTGTCGTTGTTGCAGCCACAAAAGCCCATATAAAAGTGTACTGCGTTACGTGCCTGATTAGCCAATAGAAACAAAAGGCGCATCTAACTATTCGCTGTGCACACATTTTGTATATGAGGTTCATATATTGAGGGGCGTAGCTCGCATCGTAATAAATAATAATATAAGCTCCTAGATTTATTTTAGCGCGAGTACATTTGGATTTTTAAAATATTTTGTTGATATTTAATATGATTAAATACATAAAATTTTATGTGTTCTGCAGCTCCGCAGCTCTTATGGTAAAACCGCCACTGATGCCTGGTCTATTCACAGTCTAATTGTATCATTGTTGTCAGCTGTATAATTGTACTGGAAATGTACTTAATATTTTTATCGCAATTTCCATCACAATTGTGAAAATTATTATTATAAGATAGTATTATTAAGTTATGCATACAATATTGTTAAATTCTGTACATATTAAACTATTTTTCATTTTTCATATTTGCCATGTTTGAAGACTTGGCAACTACGCAATAATTTGTAGCGTGTTCCTCGTTCGTTCTGCCGTGGTTGGCAGAATATGGCGTCTCTTGTTAGAAAATAGTTGTGATTTTAGTAAGTGAAACGTGATTAGTGTTTATACATGTATTTTGGATAAACTTTTAAGGTGTGAATATGGTTAGACAGTGCAGAATTTGTAAGAAATTGGATTATAAACATCCACATCAGCTATCCTTCCACAGGTAAACGTGCTTGAAGGTGACTTTGGAATGTATATGCAACTGTGGCCATTGTCGTGCGTGTGGGTAACTTTTATTTGAATAACGGTAAAATTTTATAAAACTGACTTGGTATTTTTTTAAATTTTTTGCTGAAATAGTAAGAAAACAATAATATGAACCACGTTTGGCCATTAAAATCAAAGGAAAATGCTGCACCACAAATAAGTTACAGACATTATTTATATTTAATATATTTATAGGTATTTCAATGTTATCCCTTATACCCAACATTACAAATTTTAATCATTCATCATTTTCATTTTCCTCTACGACAAAAACCTTTTCAAAAATATATTTACAATTTTACTAAATGCACGAGCATAAAAACTGAATAAATACAACAGCAAAAATATGGTGGTGGTTCACTTATACATAAAAATACCGAAGATGCAATCAACTGAAAGTTGCATTCATT
>NW_019416255.1:185187-235350 GCF_000390285.2 Anoplophora glabripennis
CGAACTAACACAAATGTTGTCTTGTTTCACCATAACACAAATGCTTCACCATAAATTAAAACGATATCCATCAACTCCGAGTACACGCAAACCATTTTTGACACAAACTACCCATTTTTGACACTAACTACTAAAAACCTGTTGTAAACACCACAGATAGCAAGTAAATATCGCAACGACGATTGCAAAATCCGAATTCAGTATTCGGAGTCGCTGAGGCCACGTGGCGAATGACGCTAGAGACTACAGTTGTGCAGCTATGTAGTGGTTGAATGTACTATAACTTCAATAGTTTTTTTCTCGGAAACTATAAGGATTGATTCCATTTCTCATGCTGCATCTATTCCCATTTTTTTTTGGATAAGTTGCGAATCACCCTGTATATATAAAAATACTGAGTAGCTGTTGAAATATATTGTGTTAGGACTATAAAATATTTTATTTTGACCCTTCCAAAACGTACGACATTGGAGATGTAATCGCGCGCATCAGTTGGATGAAAATAAAGCCCTCTGCTTTCCCCTTGCCTAGCTTTACCCAACATACAACATATGAGACAGACTGTGACATGTCTAGTCCCCTTTATTTAAATGTCCTTAGTTCCAGAGCATACAATTAAATATTTTAACACCTTACGTCCTACAGAGCATGTATTGAGGCAAATGGTGCTCATTTTGAACACTTATTATGAAATGTACTGAATACTGTTAGTAGCAGCAATAATTATTTATTAGTTAGTTAATCTGTTGTTAATTTAATTTTTAGCATTGAATTATTATGTAACTGTTATTAACCTTTTAGTTAAATTTTCGTGTATTTCATCTTTTGTAAGTTGTTTCATACATTTATTTTGCCTTTAAATTTATTTACTGTAACGGTATTAAACAACTGACGGTAAAAAATGTTTGAGGAAAAACATGGAAAGTAATGATTCTCTTGTAAATTATTATTGTAATAATCAAATAAGAGTATTATTCATTCGAAGGAAGCTAATTTATTTATTATTTAAATTAGTTGAAACTAATAGAAATATTTATAACAGGAATTAAAAAAAATCCATTAGCGCACAGTAGCTTGCCAATTAGAAAGGAAAAAGAGAAATCCAATTTGCCGTAAAACAGAGACAGATAACGACAAAATATAAGAGTATTTTTTGTTCCCACTTGCATACTTTTTCAAAAAATATAATCACTAATTAATTTGCACAGGACTGTAATATATTTTTTTATAAAATACTCGGATGAGTTTCTCATATCTCCGCCCCTGGTTGATAGATATTTATACAGTAAAGTATAAATAGGTAGGATTTACAAAAATTATATCACAAGTCCATCATGCACTTTGTTTGTTTTATTCGAGTTCACCCTGTAGAGTTATTCGGTCTTGAAGTTGACAATTGACAATCGATTTCAATTAAAATTGGATAATTTTTCAGGGAAAGTTATTTAGTATCTATTTTATATTCACCTTGTTTGCAAAAATGCCATATAACGTAATTTTTTTATTTTTTTTTAAATACCTAAAAAACCCTTTTTATTATTTTTTAACAACCCGTTAGGTAATTTTTATTTGTTTCGGATATAGTCCAAAAATAAAACATATTCTAATTTTAATTTATAATTTGATCTATACTGAAGTCAAATGTCCAAAAGTGATATCATGGGTTGAAAGCTTAAGGATCCTATCGTGTAGCTAGAGGTTAGATTAAGGCTGTGTTCAGCGAATGGTCGGACTATTTCGGTCTAACTACTTTAGTCAAACAATTCGCTGAATGGCATTTAGTAACTGTATTAAAACCTGCTCAAAATTCCCAATCAGCTGATTGGGCTGGTCAACGAAATATTTGTGCGCTGAACGTCTTTGATCGGTCTGACCGTTCGCTGAACACAGCCTAAGTTATGTTAGGTAACGTTAAGTTATCTAATTTAGATTAGTTTAGGTTAGCTTGATATTTGCACCTATTTGTTTTACACTTTTTATTCATTTAGCAGAAAAAAATATTTCTGTCGTGTCATTTAGTGATATGCGGTTGGCAGCATTGCGTTGCGCATAACCTCCTTTGTAACTACATGTTCTTGGTTTGTTGATATTTCATTCAGTTTTCGTGATATTGTTATTTGAGCGCAACGTGTGTAAGTGTTAGTGATGATTTTTGAGAGGTGCAATTTTCTGGAACAACGATGCACGGAAACGTTTCAACTTTTTAAACAAGATTACGGAGATGGTGCTCTGGATCGTACGCAATATTACGCAATAGTTTTCACGATTTAAAAGTGGTCGTCAGTCAATTGAAGATGATGCTGTGCCGGGAAGACCTTCGACTTTAAGTGATAACTACTACCTCTAGAAAGTTAAACTGTTAGAGAAATTGCAGAAGAGGTTAGCATTTCAAAATTGAATATGCATCGAGATGCAGCAAAATTTGTTCCTCGTTTGATGACGGAACAACAGAACGAAAATCGTGTGGATGTTTGTTGGTAACTTCTTCAACAATCCAATGGCGATGAAACGATAATTCAAAGGACCATAACAGGAGACGAAGTCTAAGTTTACGGCTGGATATTCAGACAAAAATTCAATCATCACAATGGATTGGCAAAGATCTCCACGACCCAAGAAAGCACGTCA
The DNA here is from genome assembly GCF_000390285.2 of Anoplophora glabripennis. Taxonomy (NCBI): domain Eukaryota; kingdom Metazoa; phylum Arthropoda; class Insecta; order Coleoptera; family Cerambycidae; genus Anoplophora; species Anoplophora glabripennis. The sequence continues at coordinate 187,816 of NW_019416255.1, forward strand.
GTCTCAATCCATTGTCAAAGTGATGATCACTGTTCTTTCGACTGTAACGGAATTGGGCATTTTTAATTCGTGCCTTAAGGTTGTCAAGGCGTTTTACAACGGTTACGTTAAAAAAATCCGCAAAAAGAGACCAGAGTTGTGACGAGACAACTCATGCTTCTTGCACCATGGCAATGCGCCAGAACACTCAGCTTTGTCAGTTCGTCAGTTTTGTGCAAAAAATTAGATTACTGTCCTCCATCACTCTCCTTACTTTCCAAATCTAGCTCCTTGCGATATTTTCTTATTTCCGAATTAATGTCAGTGCTGAAAGGACGCCGTTTTCAAACTATGGTTGACATTGAAGCAAATTCGTCATAGATTTTAGAGGCCATTTTAAATGATTTAAAGAAAAGCCAAAGAAATTTGTATGTTAAAGTGTGTATAAAATTTATTAAAATCTTAGCTGAGCGCTTTCGACTACATAGTCATCATCGGAGCTATTCCTAAAATATCAACAAGAGGTTGAAATGACATTATATAAAGCAAAAAAATTTTTACTTAGGTAAAAATTTTTGTTTTCACTTAGCTGGTAATCCTTAGAATTGTAGAATGTCAATTTTCAATTTCATTTAACATTTAACCTCACTTTATTTCACTCCACGTGTTCGACATTGTTAGTCAATTTCTGTTTCTTTCTCTTGTTATTTACCAGTAATTGATGTTATATTTAATGTTGTATATTGTTATGTCGAACTTATTAAGATTTTCAACGTTTCCTAAATATTTTTTGGTATCTAAAATTTAACGTAAGTAAAAATTTTTTGCTTTATGTAATGTCATTTCAACCTCTTGTTGATATTTTAGGAATAGCTCCGATGATGACTATGTAGTCGAAAGCGCTCAGCTAAGATTTTAATAAATTTTATACACACTTTAACATACAAATTTCTTTGGCTTTTCTTTAAATCACCGAAGTGTGTACTCAAGATACAGTCGTTATTTTTTAACATTTTAAATGAAGTTATCCAGGACTGCTGGATGGGAGTACTTTGAAAGGGACAAGGACCAATAGGATAATGTATAAAATGAATAATAAAGTATAAAAAAATAAAGTTCGGTTATTTTCTGAACAGACCTCGTATATGAAAATTACTAATTATATGCAAAGTTTGTTCCTTTTCTCATATTTATTAGAGAATATTGCACTTATTTATTCTCCACAACATTCAGGTAGACTTAATAATTACGTGAATAAATGAATTATTTTTTACACATTCCAAACTACTTGCGTGTTGTCTTACCTAGTGTACCGAGGAAGAACATTGGAAAAATCATAGTCGATGACATTTAGCAAAACGATACACTGCGTTATGCCATATCTCACGTCTCTTGGATAAAATTCCAATGCACTGCGTGCATCAAGTTGTGTTAGTATAATTGGGACTTCTTTGTGTTCATATTTGAAGTGGGACTCGAGTGTAAATATTGATACATATTTATTGCACTCAGCTTTTGGACACTGCAATGGTCTAAAAATAATGGTAAAATATTTAGTAAAAAAAAATATAGTTAAACATTTAACAAAATCATGAGCTTCCGATAACATTGAGACAATTTCACTGATAGAACTGATATTTCTCTTCAAAAAAAGGCTTTCCATTTTTTTTATTTACCTTTTGGAAAGTGACATTATGCTTGACGTACAATTTCTCAAGTTTCTGTTATTTTTCTGCAATGTGTACATCTCTGGATAAGGAATTAACTTCTGAGATTTCCGAAGAGCGAATTGTTTTGCATTTTTTATAGTTTGGTCACCTGAAGCTAAAAAGTATTACAATTTGTATTAAGACATAGGTACACACTATAATTTGATTTCCGTTTTTACATTATTAACTGAGTAGTTTTGAAGAACAGTAGTGGAATAAATTTTGTGGTTTAATAAAATAATAAATACATTTATTTTTTCCTACAAAAAGTTTGATTATACTGTTTACTAGAAACTGTTGGGTTGTTGTGAAGATCTCTTTATTCTTAAGTATTCTTTAGATAATGTCGTTATAATATATTTATTAATAAATATTTTATATATTTAAAAGTATTTTTTAGTTCACAAATGAAACAAGGTTGTGGGAATTTGAACATTATATAAATTGTTTTACACAGTAACAATAAAAAAAGATGTACTTTAATTTTGTTCCTGTGTTGTAACATAAGAGTTTAAATGCTCCGATTCTTCAATATCGTACCACATAAAAATGTCCCTTTTTGGGCTAAAGCATACATCTGTTGCCTTATAATACAAACTACAAATAGCTCTCCATAAGAATTTTTTCATTATTGCAGCCATCTTAAATATAGCAACGGCTCCTTAATATGACATTAGTTTCTTCTTCAAACACTTGTGGCAATAGTTGTAGCCATTTGGTGGATTCACGATAATCTGTCACTAACAATACAAATAATTGCATCTCGCTTGACTTGTACAGGGTGGTTGATTTTCGATAGTTTTATAGGCTACAGTCATAACGCTGATAGATACAATAAATCTGATATCGATGTCCCGTCCTCTTCTTTTGAGTTTACTTCGCGGGTACCAAAAGATCTTGGCTAACTTGATTAGTTTATCCGGATTTTTTTGAAAAATCGCTCATTTCGGAGATAGAGAGGCTTCTTTATTAAATTTAGAAGAAAAAAGTTTGAACATTATTTGTTCTATTTTTTATGAGAAAGCCATTGGCGTATTCAGATTTTTTACAAATCGCATATTAGATAAAAATAGGTCTTTTAAATAGAACACCACATTTCAACATTTTAACTTTGTGAAGATTTTCATACACCATTTATTTACCTTTCAAAATTTATAAAATAATAATAATAGTCGTTCAACAAGCTTTCAATCTAAAAATAAATAATCCAAAATAGAACAAATAAACTTTTTTCCTCTAAATTTAATGACAGCGGAAATATAGAGGTTAATGTAAATGGGCGATTTAAAAAAACCCTATACCCTTTGTAAAAAAACTCCCGAATCATATCATATGTAATTTACTTCAAATAAACCTTAACTAGTAGCTTGAGTGAAATTCGGTTACAAATTAAATAAAAGCAATTTCCAACACAAAATTCTAAAATATATACGTTATATATGGCAATAACAATGACAATTTTTCTTCATATATTTCTTGCTGCCTCCAATACCACGATGAAGGTGTTAAGTACGTTGTTACAGAAATTCTTTTAATTCATATAGAATTTCAGTTACAGTTTGTAACTCACTTATAACTGCTAGAGTCGTTGTATCATATAAGTTTTGTTTTTACATATTATGTCTTCAAAAATCATTAACACGATAGGATTGCTTAATTTGTATTAGGAAATGAATTCATTCAAAATGAAAAGCAGGCAGCTGTTATATTACGTACCTGAAGAAAATCTCTTCCTGAAACAATCTTTGCAGTAAAATATGTTGTCGCTACTCTGCAGAAGGTACTTCTTTTCTATCTTGTCTCCACAAATTTCACATACACCAAAATCACGATAATTACGCATTTTTTTAAATTTACGACACAGACAATGACAAATAACAATTTTCATATACGAAAATTTGACGTTAGCAATACCACTTGACTTACATATTCCAAAATTATTATACTTACGGATTATGTATAGCACAACTAATACAACAGAACAAATTACACAAACCAAAAATAGGGATATTATGAAAATAATCACAATTAGCAAATTAGTTTTATTTTATTCTACATCTCTGCATATCTATAAGGAGGTATATGTCTATACAAACTGTATTTTTTATTGATCAGACACATTCATTATTCAATTCTTTAGTGCATCATCATGAATAATTTCCAATTTACACAAGAACTGTTGACTTTAGGTATAGGGAACTATAGTATCATTTTAAAGTAAATTTAATAATTCTGCATCCATTTATGTAATAATATACAGAGTGTACCATTTGAAAATTTTGAGTAAATTCAACTTCAACGTTACAATATTGGCCATACGTTTCTAAACACTCTGTATGAATTATTGCAAATTTTACATAAACTAGTTGAATTCCATTGCTTTTAAATTATCAATGCCAAATTTCATTAACAAATTAAGCTAAATATGGGAGTTATTCTGTTTTCAAAAATCACTTGCATCCCTCAATTTTTTTCGAAAATTGATAATAACTTGATATTTGTCATATTTTGGCCTATATAGTACCTTATATGAAATTACTCTAGAATTTACCGTAGAATAAAAAATTACATAAACACAGAGTGTTCCATTGGAAATAACAGATGACTTCCGATATAACCAGAAGTGCGAGGAAGCTGATACTATTTTTATTGAATAGATCTCTTTTATAAACCCCTGTACACAAATTTTCAGATTTCAGTTCCGACTACTTTTTGAGATAATTCTACTGCGCCCTTTTCGTGATACACCCTGTATACTGGTATTACTGGCATAGTAATAAACTAACGTAGATGCAAGAAAAAAACATTTTCTTTTGAATATATCTATATTTGTAATTTTTTCACTGTCTGTAAGCTTAATATAAATAGCAGAATATTAGATCCAATTAGATCTTTACATGTTTATTCATTTTTTGTATGCTATTGTAGGTTATGTGGCAGTTGGTATATAAAAGCTGACGTTATTACAATAATCTTTCATAGCTTGCGTTCTTCAACTTATTTTATAGAATATTTTATGCCATATAGTAGATATGCATTTATATAGTAGCATCTTTATTTTACAAGCTAATGATCTATATTTGACCGGGTATTTAAAGAAAGCTTCTTTAATTGTTACGAAAGTTATAATAATGTCTACAACAGATGTTTTTAATGAAAATTATTCCACTTTTAAATAATGCAATATTTATTTGTTAATCAAAAACCGCAATACTCGAAATGTAACCCATTTTGAAAGACATACATTTAAAATGTAGTAGCACCAAAATTGTATAATATAACTAAAGCTGATAATAATGATGGCCAATAAATTAAGACCTGTCTTATCTTCTTCTTCCATTTATTGCTGAATTTATTGGAGCTTAATTTCTTCAATTTTAGTACAAGGTGTCTCAAATTCGATAGTATATGCCTACTGTGAGGATACAAAAAATTTAAATAAAATTTGGGACACGTGGTGTCAAATGGGATGAGGTAAGTTCCATTTTCGGTCGAAAGTATTATCTTTGGGATTTGACAGAAACGACTAATGACGTCATCAATTATATTTTTTCCAGAACCATACTCAAATCTTTTTCCTGTTAAAATGCTCTCTTTTTTCTAATAAACTTTTATTGGAGAAATTTTTCTCTATTACTTCCCATTTAAAAGTTATAAGCAATATCGTCCTAAAGAGTCTCAAACGAAATTCCACCTAAACAGCATATTAGCGGTGGAAGGATCAAGTAGTCATTGGAAAATAATTGAATGTTCGTTGTTTAAAGTACATAAATGTCATTAAGAATAAATAAAAGGATTAAACTCGATAATTTTTTAATACAGTTACCTAAAACAAAAGGTGATGATAACAATAACTAAACTTAAAAAATGAGGCAAACGCTTTCATCCTACATCCATATTATTATATATGACCTCCTCTCATTTCAAGACACATATACAATCTTCACCCGACTTCCTTGTGCGCTGCATTTATTAACATTTCGCCGTTTAACTCATTACAGTCTTTAAAAACAGCCCTTGGATTGTTCTTGGTAGAGGACCATATCTTCAATTGACTGACGATCACTTTTAAATCTTGAAAACCATTCGTAGCATTGCGTAGACCCAGAGCATCATCTCCGTAAGTTTGTTTCAAAAGTTCAAACATTTCCGTGAAAGTGTTCCTCAAGTTCACGCAAAATTTTACGTTGGATCGTTGTTGCAGAAAATTACACAAAAAAACACTTGCACTCAAGTGACAATATCACGAAAAGTAAATGAGATATAACAATCCAAGAACATGTGGTTACCGTGTAGGTTATGCGCAAGACAATGCTGTCAACCGCATATCACTAAATATCTTCATTAGCGCGTAATTCAAAGTGGTCAGTTATTTTCTGAACAGACCTCGTACGGCAATATAAATTCTTGGCTGATTTGTTGATACATTTATTGAGTTAAAACATGTTAAACGGGTTTAAAATTGTTATAGATAAAGAAATATTTACCTACTATCTAAGTATTATTTTGATGACATATATAAGCTTAATGAAATTTATTGAAATGTATTTTTCGAAAAAAATAATAAAACATTTGAAAATAAATTTATTGTAAATTACTAATTACACATAGCAACTCGTTAAAAAAATTAACATTACCCATACGGCCAAAAAGTGCAGTAGGTGATGTTTTTTTGTAGGATTCAAAAATTTTATGGTTTTCTAAAATAGTTATTTTTAAATTTCTAAGATTTAATGCATCTTAAGCATAAATAAAATCAGCTGCACATGAATAGAAAAGAGAAAATCTAACTAGTCTAATTTTAATTGTTCACGTCTATTTTCATTATTCCAAACACTTCTTAATCACTTATACAACTGTAAAAGGGAGAAATTCACTGTTCTGTTCTAATTTTAATTTCCATCGTGATAAGTTACCTGAATTGTTTTGTAAATATACTTACCTCTTTAGAATATCTGTACTGACGTGAACAAAATATTTTCATTTTCGTATTTTTGTGCAGATTATTGCTATACCTACTTCCTGTTTTATATGCTAATGAGATGCGTGAAGAATAATACATTCACTTATTCAAATTGTAACTTTTACTTGCTTTACTTAGATTATTTTCTTGGTATTATGATAAACTATTTCGACATCACAATGAATGTAGGAACAATTTATCATGGCACACAAAATTTTTAAAATGAATATGTTTCAAATAAGTACGTTGAATTATCTAACAGAAAAGTATTGAATGTGGGAATAGAGAGTGTCTTTGTAACATGTGTGCTTGGAACAGATACAGAAAGAGTAATTGGATATTTGTATACTTATACTTATTAGTATACCTACAACACATTATATGGTGGTCACTTTTAAAGTGTACAAGAAAGTTGCATATTTTCATGCCATTTCATATTATGAAAACAAATTGGAGGAAAGTTACACCGTTCCTGAAATAAGCTGAAAAACTGAAAAATTGGCTATTCTTATTTTTTTCGTTCCTCTTTTATTATTGAAAGTAGATTAATGAAAATTGATATGATGAAACATCTTCCGGGCCTCCTAGTTCATTATGTTTACATATGCAACTTGTGATTTTCTTATGGACGTCATATTGGATTTTTATACCATTAGATGAAGTATTAAATTTCGAGTTCAAGGAGTTCAAGGTGAAGAGATTTTATTAAATGTCAAAAAACGTCAATTTTATGATTTATTCAATTTTATCATAGTAGCCATTAAAAAGCAAATTTTGACATTTCCGTTTAAAAGCAAACAAACTATTATTTACTACTATGGTATTTATGTTTTATTATGAAAAATTAACTATAAATTAATTAATAGAAAGAAACAAATAAACATAAATTACGTAAATTGTTCAAATTGTTCCTCTCTGTTCAACGTAAAAAAGTATTCTACAAGTTATGTTTCTTACTGAACATTGAATTGTTTCTAATGGAATTGAATGAAGCACTTCTGTTATTTCTGTAACTCGCAATTCTTCGAATACACTGGACTGGTCTTTCACAAATCATATTCTTTACAATTCTTCAGAGAAAATATTCGAAAGAATTTAAACAAGACATACCCCTTTTCATTACTCTACTTTCAATAATAAAAAAGATAATGGAAGAAATAAGAAAAGCCAAGTTTTCAGTTTTCTCAGAGCATTTCAGTAAAGGCGCAATTTACTTCCAATTTCTTTTCATAATTCCAAATGGCTTGAAAATATGTAACTTTTTTGTAATCGAACCAACCCTGTATATTTTCTAGTTCAGGTGATACACATAGAGTACACCATAAAAGTGACCACTCTGTATAGAACTCACAAAAATAACGAGAGTAAACCGTATATAACATATTTCTAAATAAATCGTTCAGAAAATAGATAATGGTGAGGTTCTGAAAAGAAATTAATTTTTACGTTAAAAAGTCTATTTACTATATTTGAAAGGCACAATTTTTTTCCTATAATGTATTTCTTGGAATAAAAAAAACAAAAAGAGTGTAGTGTAAAGTTTATAAAAAATCAATTAAATTATTATTATCTTGCATATAGAATAAATAATTTAAAAAATTGTATCAGATTTTTTTTAAGTCAAGGATACTAAAATTCTACTTAAAAAAGCGAATTGTTATCCCTAAACTTTTATCTAGAACTGTAGATAATGAGTTGTGTCTGGTGTTGCGAGTTTTTAGAAAAAAGTGTTTTGAGAGATATTCGAAAATTTGTTTGGAAATTTCAGCGCTTTCTGTCTTCTCAACAAAACATTTAGAAAAAAAATGGCCTGTCTTTATTATTTTACATATTATTAGGTTTAGGAAAGTGGTGCCACAGTTACTCAATTGTCCCAAAAAATTATTATAATCTATTTAATATTAATATCACAGGTCAACATTTGATCTAAGAATAATCACCGGACCTGACCAGGGTACTTATAGGTTTTTTGGATCGCTGATTCCGAATCCGAGGTTGGCTAAGCTCCATCACGTCAGGTTCAAGGTCATTTGAAGGTCAAATGGCCAAAAATGGTCTAAAAAATCTGAAAAAAATCATACGTATGTTTTTGGGGTAGCCGAGTTCAAAGCCGCTGCTATTTTTACCATTCAAAGACATCTAAAGGTCGTATCAAGGTCATTTGGAGGTCAAATCGAGAAATATGGTCTAAAAAATCTGAGAAAATTTATACGTATGTTTTTGGAGTAGCTGAGTTAAAATCCGCTGTCAGTTTCACCCCTGAAGGACATCTGAAGGTCATATGAAGGTCATATCAAGGTCATTTGAAGGTCAAATCGAGAAAATCGGTCTAAAAAATCTGAAAAAATGTATACGTATGTATACGACTCCTGACCGAATGAGGCGAAAACATAAAGGAGGCTAGCCAGTTAAGGCAATTTTCCGGTCAGTTAGGTAGAAATATAAGCGTGTCCAGCCAATTAAGGCAAGACGAGTGAATGTCCTAGCCAGTTAAGGCATGAACAAGAGTGTGTCCAGCCAGTTAAGGCAAGACGAGTGAATGTTCCGACCAGTTAAGGCAGGAAAAAGAGTGTGTCCAGCCACTTAAGGCAAGACTACTGAATGTCCCGGCCAGTTAAGGCAAGAACATAAGCGCGTCCAGACAATTAAGTCAAGACGACTGAATGTACTATGTATAAATGTACTAAGTACAGAAATATGAATCTGTATATTAATGCGTATAACAACCTTCAAACAATGAAAACCTCCACATGACCTCAAAATTTTCTTTAAGTGACCTTGCAGGATGAAATAAGAAGAAATCCAATGGTTCCAAAAACATACAAACACATTCATTTTTAAATGAAAATCTTCTTAATTTATCTTTTAAATGAACATTAAATTGATCTTGGACTAATTAAAAAATAACCTTGAAATGATCTTTAGACGTTTTTAGATTACATCACACTATAGCTCAGAAAACTCAAAAACATATACTTACATAAATTTTTCCAAGTTTTTCTTCGTTTGAATGATTTTGAAATGACCTTCAGATGTTCATAACGGTAAAAGTCATATTGAATTTAAACTCAGCAACCCAAAAAATATACGTATACATTTTTTCAGATTTTTTATAACGATTTTCTCGATTAGACCTTCAAATGACCTTGATATGACCCTCAGATGTCGTTCAGCGGTGAAACTGACAGCGGATTTTAACTCAGCTACTCCAAAAACATAAGTATAAATTTTCTCAGATTTTTTCGACCATATTTCTTGATTTGACCTCCAAATGACCTTGATACGACCTTTAGATGTCTTTGAATAGTAAAAATAGCAGCGGCTTTGAACTCGGCTACCCCAAAAACATACGTATGAATTTTTTCAGATTTTTTAGACCATATTTCTCGATTTGACCTCCAAATGACCTTGATACGACCTTTAGATGTCTTTGAATGGTAAAAATAGCAGGGGCTTAGAACTCGGCTACCCCAAACACATACGTATGAATTTTTTCAGATTTTTTAGACCATTTTTGGCCATTTAACCTTCAAATGACCTTGAACCTGACCTGATGGAGCTTAGCCAACCTCGGATTCGGAATCAGCGATCCAAAAAAACTTATGAGAACCCTGGTCAGGTCCGATGTTCAAATAATTAGTGCGTTTCATATGTATTTTTTTAACTTTATATGTAAATGTCCAGTAGAATACCTAGATAATGTAAAAATCAAACAACGTTAATTAGGATATCATTTTTTACATGTCGATTTTGCTCTAAATATTTTATAACATAACATAACAGATGTTTTCCTACTGCAAATATTTTTTAGAAACTTTTTGATGTTTTAACAGTTTTTATATAATTAACAGTGAAAGCTGATATTATGTCAAAGGCAAAGTGATAAATTTCTTAAATAATCTATCTGTGACAAATGGTGCGTTACAAAATTTGTGGCAAGAATAAAATGGCTAGGAATTAGAATACCTAAATGAAGGAAATATTCCTCTTTCTTGAAAAATGATATCGGAAATAAGGGTCGGTCAACTCATAATAATATTTTTCCAAGATCCCAAGTATTGGATTTTCGTTAGAATCTAATTTTTATTTGCAAGTCTAATAACTCAATATTAAATTTTGATATATGTATATCATGTCACTAGTATTTTAAATGTTTTTGCTAATATTTAGTGGCATTTGACGTTACCATAAAATTGAAGTACGACGGGTAACATAATTTAGTTAGGTTAGTTTTTTACATAAAATTTAATCTTTTCTATTTGAGTTTTATCCATTTGTGGGCCTTCTCAGGATCCTAATAATATTCGATTCAATGTATACTAACAAAAAAAATTAGGACTCTTTTTCTTTTTAATCATTTAAATTAATGTGTTTTAGTGTTTAAATAAACAAATGATAGTTCTAGAAAGAATATTTGGTAAATTTGAAATTTAAGAGTGATAAATATTTACTTACATGTATCTTATTTGTCTCAGGTATCTTATTTCAAAAAGTGATTAAACAAGAAGAACTATTTCCAATTTTTTTTTTCATTTATAGGATATTTCGTGACAAACTGTACATACTGCAATGGTAGAACGGGGAGTACCAAATAACCATTTAAAAAAGTACGTTGAAATTATACACATATAAAACTATTTTAACTACAGCTTTTGAATTATTTAATTTATTTCGTATACATTACATACCACTGATATTTGCCCAGAACAGATTCTTGAAGGTATAAATTCAAAACTTCAGTTTCGTGTTGAGAAAATTTTGTGACCATCTAAAAAATTTATTCTTGCATTTACTGTGAGTTATTAAAGGAATCATTTGTTTGATTTTTTTGTCAACCTTTGAAATACTTAACAATAAAATTCCTAGGACATATATTTTTTTCAACAGCATTCCATATTTTAGTTATAAGAGTTGAGCTAATATTACTGTACTTTCTTTCAGAATTTTAGGGATTAAAAAATTCATGGGTTTTAATAAGAATATTTTTATTTACCTTGTAAGTGTTCCTGCTGTATATGTTTACTATTATTTCTGTAACATATCGAAAGTACAACAACCACTGACAAAAATCATCAACTTAGTTTGTCACACCTTCGTTGATATTTTAAATGACAATGAGGTGCTGGTAACAAATAATAAAATCTCTTTCAATAATTGTTTAATAATAGGTAAAGTTGGAGTTAACAATTTCGTAATTTTCTACTTCATTCATTTCGTTGTTATTAATACTACAACTTCTTATCATCTCATCTTGATCATCATCATCGTCATCATTAGGTATAAGAGGATGCTGATACTTAAAACACTTTCTTAATAATATGAAAATAATTCGTCACACAATATAGAGATTCTTTAACAATCCAATATTATGCAAATAAATGTCTACAATTGATTAGATTTCCAAAATCCACATTTGGAAATTTTGAGTTATTCTTATGGAAACACATTAATAAACAATTGTAGAAAATCTGAACTCTTACCGCCAATGCATGAGGATCTTATAACCTAATTTTATCTCTTTCTTTCACACGAACGGTGCCATCAGCGCTTCTTTTCTTTCGCGGTCCGAAGAAAGCATATATAAGTAAAGTTCAATTTCTCCTAATAACATTTGTTAATTAGTGCTTGTGTTGTATACAGTATTGTTCCACAATTGTTAAAGACATGTATATGTTAAAGGTAAATATTTACACGTAGCAAATAAGTGCGCAAATGGCAAATAAATATAATTGACAAGAATTTTTCAAAATATTTTGTAAAAAAAATGTAGGTACTCATATTGTTGTCGAGCATTGGATTATATTTATGGATAAGAAGAAATATATAATTTTCTTGTAAACAAAATGTATCTAAATGAAACTAGCGCTATTGTATAAATATAAAGGAGTGAAACTATGTTTCACGATTATTTTATTAGATTTCAATGTTAAATTAATTTTATTATGAATGTTATACTTTAGCAAGAAAAGTCTTGGTAGTAATTTTCTTCCATATGACTATATTGTCATAAGTACAAAATTATTACATTTTAAATAGGTCAAAATATTAAAAATAAAATGTCAAATTCATTTAAATCAAACTCTAAATGATAATTTTATTAAAAGTGTATTAAAGACACTGTTTTCAAACATTTTGTGCTAAAAGCTCTTAATTTTTTTTATAGAACGTTATTTTGATTTCTGCAGTTTATAATAGAAAATATTTAAATGATTAAAATATTTTGGAATAATTTGTTGCATCATGACTAAGCCTGTGCCATTCGCGAAATAACGAATCGATTTTCGATTTGTCAAAAAAAATCTATTCATCGAAATGTATAATTTCATTTGAATCAAATCGAATGGATTCGAATTTATTAATCCTGTGCAATAAAATGATATATCGATTCGAATTAATGTGTAAAAAGATTGTTTGTAATAATTGCCTAAATTCGTAATACAGTCAAGGTAGGTTGGTCTAGGTGGAAGACCGCTGTGTGAGAAACTGTATGGTGTCTTGACTCCAAGACTCAACACGCTTGAATGAAGAGACAATCAGATAGATATAATGTAAATATAAATTACATTTTATCGAATTGCAGTAAAATTAAGTGTAAAAAGTATTCAATATGCATAATACTCATAACTAATGAATGTTATGAAAATGTATCGTGTTGTATCTGAAGATGATTTACATTTAATAAACCGAAATATCAGAGAGAAAAAGCTTGTCTTAATAAATTTGACAGCGATATACCAGTAAAGTAAATAAAATATCGAACAATTTTAAGCTATACATACATGTTCAGATTCGATTCGAATTGATATTCCAATTTGATTTTTCAATAAATATTTTTCAATAAATTGATTTATCGATTTTCAGACCTACTACCGATTCGACAATTCGATTCGATGCGATATCTCGATCGGATTCAATATTTCGATTCGATATTTCAATTCAAACTCTAATTCGATGAATCAATTCAAAAATTAAATCGATATATCGATTTTTTGCTCAGGCTTAATTGTGACTATTCCTTTTAATTTTTAATAATACAATCAACTTCTTGCTATTAATACTAAACTATCCAACTCTTTGTTCTTTTTAAAACATCCCAAATTATAATATAAATCATAGGAATTAAAATAGCGATAACTGAGTATTGATTTGATTTTTTCAGTTAATATTTCGTAAAGTAACAAATCAATAATTTTATGTCGAACAGGATATGCCTTTATGTTTTGTATTTTATGTTTATAAGCTTTTGAAAATACAAATACCTACGAGTTGCAACAAACAAAGAAGAATACGAAGTTTATATTAATTTAACTTCTCTAATAACTCTACAGTAATACCATCTATAAACCTCTCCATACTCTTTATTTTACAATAAACGATTAAGGGAGGCATAAATCTTATTGAATTTAGTGTATGGAACATAATAAAATCGTTATTAAATCCTTTCCAGACCCTTCTATAACTTCCAGCAGCGTTACGTTAAGTTGAAAATTATGTATAGGTACGTTTATTAGCGTGATCAATTTTAATGGTATAGTAATAACCAAAAGTCATCACTGTTTATCTCCATATATCATTTATAGATTCCTATTTTCATATGTCACTCTCCGTTTTCAAAATGCTATTAAAATATAATTTACAGATTTATAAACATGCCCCTTAATGCACTGCAATTGACTTGGAGTGGAATGAACCAACAGCAATTGTTGTTGTCATTGTACAGTATTGTAAACATTTATTTTGTTTGAAGCATGGTTTGTCATGATTAATAGGGGAGGGTGGAGCAAAGTAGCATTCTTAAAACCAAATCTAATGACGTAAACACGACGTTTGTAGTTTTATTTATTAAAACGTAAATTAATATTTTTTTAATTCGGAAATTATGGCATAAAGTTAATACTGCTGCTAAAATAATGGCCACATGCTTTTTTGCTTGTATTGACATTATAATGAGAAATAATTATAAAAAGATTACTAATAAATTATATAAAATAATGTATAATATTTGTATTAAATATACAGGGTGCATTTGATACTTGAAAATTACCAAAAAAACTACAAAAATGCTTGAGGTAAGTTTAACACTCGACATTCAATACTTAACAAATTTAAAATTTCTATATTTTAATAGCCGCCAATCTGTTCGTCTCAAAAAGACCTACAAAACTTTTTTACGAGCTAAAAAAATAAGAAAAATTGTCCAAGTTAAGACTATTTGAGGTTTGCAACTATTCGAAAAAACGCAGTTTTTCGCGATATTCAAATGCTTAATACAGAAAACCAGTTCCAATTTTTTTTCTGAAACTTTTAGGGAAGTTACGTTTGACCAACAACAACAAGAAGAAAATGCATACATTGTGAGGAATTTGCATTTTTTTTCATTGCCGTTCATTCAAATGAAAAATTTTACTTTTTCGTATGCACTTTCTACGAGACCACTTCTCCTTGTGAGCTTTCTAAAAACTCTTCAGGATGTTCATGCAAGCTAAAGAGATTATAGTCCATGAGCTTTAATTTAAGCCGACGAAGAAGCCCCTAGGTGCTTTGAAAGCGGAGTTAACATTTAAGATTCTTTAATTTTCCAAGAGTCAAATCCATGAACGGTAATTTTGCGCAATTTCGCTACTTTAGCGTAAAATCGCTGTAAACCTGATTCTATAGCACTTAGAAATCTTTCCGAAAAACCAAATTCCAGGACTTTTACTTTAATTTGATAACCTACAATGTAATACTGTCCTGGTTCCCTTTTCACTAAATCCTGAACAAGGCGAAAATTGTTAAAAAATCTTGTTTTTGGGGAGACTCTCGGATTAAAACGGTTGTAACTTGGATTCTATAGCACCTAGCAACTTCTTTAAAAAACCCAAATTGAAGATTTTTTCTCTACTTTTAAAATCTGTGATAAATGTTTGTCCTAGTTTCCTTTACACTTATGTTTATGGAGAAATAGGTAAAAAATTTGAAAAATGGTTGATGGTTTCAGCGAGATTTTCAAAGGATTTCCCGTATAGGAAGCATTTCGTCGTTATTTTTTCATAAAAGTACATCTTCAGTCCTTCAAAAATCGCACTGGTTATTTTTCGTAGCCCTATTCTATGAGGCGCTATAGATTTTTGTCCAATTTAGGTCGATTCAGACTATAGTGTACCATCCCTAGTAAAACAACATTCATCCGTAAAAAGCAATTTGCTTCTAAAATCCGGATCTTGTGCTATTTGATATCGAAATCGCTTCATATGCAACATACAACACACATGCACAAGATGCACAGGGTGAGCTTACATTTATGGTAAAATTTTTTAATTAAATTAAAATTAGTTGCTTAATAAAAAGAAACATCCTTTCTAGATGTCACTTTGACAATAAGAACTAAACGAAATTAAGAAGTTTATTATTGCATGCACCATCATGAAAATGATTAGTAAAATACAGGGTGTTAAAAAAAGAGTGTAAAATATTTAAGGAGGTAATAGTATGAACCAAAATAAGCAGAAAAGTCTCAATAAACATGGGTCAGCAAAGTAACGGTTGCGGAGATATGGAATGTTTTATGTTTTTTATCCCCTTTTTTTATTTTGCAAAAACGTTGTGTATTTTCTTATAATAGTTGGTTGATGTTTAGTGAAATAAACAGTACGTATTTGACAGTTGTTCTCAGTGCACAAGTTTTCTTTCGCTATGGCTGGTTACTCTAACGCAGAATTAACAGACATGCATTTCATGTATGGTCGTGCTAATGGGAACGCCACCGAAGCGCGACGTCTTTATGTTGACGCTTATCCAAATCGCCAGATTCCTTCACAACGCATGTTTGGAAGAATTCACCAAAGATTGCGTGATACCGGTTCCTTGAGCAAACAGTGCCATTTATCCGGAAGACCAAGGTCGGTATCCACTCCTAGAGCAGAAGAAGAAATTCTAGCACTGGTAGAGCAGAATCCAGGTACGAGTGTGCGGAGAATATCAGCCGAGGTAGGAATTAGTGGTCCTCTTGTTTGGAGAATCCTTCACGAGCAACTGCTTTATCCATACCATGTGCAACGAGTACAGGCCTTAAATCCAATAAATGATCATCAAGCACGTTTGGTTTTTTGCCGCTGGTTTCTACGTCATGATGCTGAAGACCCTCGTTTTCTTGCAAACATTCTTTTTACTGATGAGGCCGGGTTCACAAGAAATGGAGTGTTTAATTTTCACAATACGCATATTTGGGCCGACGAAAATCCTCATGCTCTAATAGAATCTGGACATCAGGCACGTTTTTCATTAAACATTTGGATGGGTATTGTAGGTGACAGGTTTCTAGGTCCTGTTGTTTTACCAAACCGATTAACAGGCGCTGCTTACCTCAACTTTCTGCAGAACACACTGTATGAGTTTTTGGAAGACATTCCTTTGAATCAGAGGCAACAAATGTGGTTCCAGCATGATGGTGCTCCAGCTCATTTTTCCATGGCCGTTAGAGAGCATTTACACCAAACTTTTCCACATAGATGGGTAGGAAGGGCCGGACCTGTTTTATGGCCTCCAAGATCGCCTGATCTGAACCCTCTAGATTTCTTTGTTTGGGGATATTTGAAGACATTAGTGTATGGTACTCCTGTAAATAGCCTGGAAGAGCTGCAGCTACGGATTAATCAAAAGTGTCAAGAAATCCAAACCAAGGAGGGTGTTTTCGAAAGAGTTCGAATATCGTTGAGACGAAGATGTCGTGCCTGCTTGGAAATGGACGGAGGGCACTTTGAACATCTTCTGTAACTTTGTTTTTTGTTTGTTAAAAGCTTCCTTTGTCGGTTTATTCCTAATAAAATAAAATGTTTGAAAAACGAATAGTGGTCCATATCTCCGCAACCGTTACTTTGCGGACCCATGTTTATTAAGATTTTTCTGCTTATTTTGGTTCATACTATTACCTCCTGAAATATTTTAAACTCTTTTTTTAAGACCCTGTATAGTCAACAAACATAGAAAATAAATAAAAAATGGCATACATTTTAGATATTCCTCATTTTGCAAAATTGATAGTGTCTTTTATTTAAATCTTATAGTAACAATCTGCTGATAAAATCAGAATTTGCTAGCATCCTGTTTGTGCCGTATACTTAAAATTTAGAACATTTCTGGGCGGGTTGATAAGGACATTACGAAATTTTATTAGTTTCTTTTTTAGTTTGTTAGTTAAAATCCCAACTTATATAACTTTTAACTAAAATCACTACTACTACTACTACCACCAAATTTTGAACCAAATTATATTTGAATTAATATCTCTGTTATCTCTAAAACTATTTATCTCGAAAATAAAATTGTGATACTCAATATCTCTCTTACTATCTAGTTTTATAGTCCTAGTTTTATAGTAACGTAAGTTGAGTTAAATAGTAACGCCAGAAGTTGATGTCATAAATTTATTGTTAAAAATAATAAATGACATTATATTTTTAAAAAGTTTGTTACCAAACAAACTTCTGACTTTCTGACCTTATCACTCGTATACAGTGCGTCGCAGAAGTAATGCAAAAAATTCATATTTCATTTCGTGTTGAGTTTTCACAAAACCGCTAAAACACGTCAATTAGTAAATTAGAATTGTCGTTTTGTCACGTTGCTTAAACCTTTTTTGCGCTATGTTTCATAAACCTATGACGTCATCGAATTTTTTTTTAAATAGCACCAACTAATTTTTTAAGCATAAATTGATAGTCCTTTTGAAGGGAAATACGTCGATATAGGGTTTGGCCTACTTTACTTTGACAGGAGCGGAAAAAAAGCCAATGACTGGAATGGACATGGTTTAAAATAACAACAAAAGTAGGTATCATAAACTGATGCGAGAACAGTGCCACAGTATAAAATGGAAATTTGGGGATGTTTTGTGTTTTGGTTGATTGTGGGTACGTTTTTATGTACTGAAATGTTGGCGTTTGCGGCGATACGACGAATGGCAATGTGTGGATTTTCAGTGACAGCTAAACATAACATTTTGCCTATCATTTTCTGTCACTGTCGTTGGCCGTCTAGATCTAGACACATTTCTAACATGGCCAGCGTCTTCAAATTTGGGTACTAATCTGCATACTGTACACGGAGGTGTTGGTTGTTCTGGATACTTGGCATTGAATAATTGACATATTTCATCATAACTACGGATCCTATATCTCCGTATTCAACCATAATTAAGATTTCAGTTCTTTGTTTCTCATTTAAACACAACACCATCGTAATGTAAAGTTATGGTATTTGTAACTGTGACAATGATATGAGGCACTATTGCATTCGCTAACTGTCGTCTTCAGAACAATGCTTACATAGCCACTGTGATCGGGTGTACCTACCCAATCTACATAAAAACATGTGCCAATAATCAACCAAAACAGATTTTTTGCTATAGCACTGTTCGCGCATAAGTTAGTGATACCTATTTTTGTTATTAATTCAAACCATGTTCATTCCATTCGTTGGCTTTTTTTCGCTCCTGTCAAACTAAAGTAAGCCCTATATCGACGCATTTCCCTTCAAAAGGGCTATCCATTTATGCTTAAAATATTAGGTGGTGCTATTTAAAAAAATGTCGATGACGTCATAGGTTTATGAAACATAGCGCAAAAAAGGTTTAAGCAACGTGACAAAACGACAATTCTAATTTACTAATTGACGTATTTTAGCGTTTTTGTGAAAACTCAACACAAAATAAAATATGAATTTTTTTGCGTTACTTCTGGGACGCACTGTATAATTGAATTTGTTTATACATTTATAAAAACACTATTGAATGTATTTAAATAAAATGCCTACAGAATATTTAAACCATTTCACGATATTTAGTATAAAAAGAGAGATTTATGTAAATTTTGCTCAAAAATAAGAATTACCTTGTATCTCGGAAACGATAAAACTAAAAAAGATACTACCCTGTATAAGTTTCTGCCACCAACCTCTAGAATTAGAAAACAACTGAAATCCGCCGAAAATTCTATAGTCATACTTAAGTTAGAGCACTTAAACATCAACTGAGTCTTATAAAAATAGCAAAATGTAGCATTTTCATCCATATTTCCACTCTTCAATCGTTAAATGTCGCAACTACTTCTATTCGACGCAGAAAGGTCCAACTTAACGACACTAAAATCACTCCGAGCGGATCACTCCTGCGCCCAGCGGTAGCGCCCGTGCATTTGTAACACTTTGAAAGTTATAAACTATTAGGTTCTTTAAATTTTCCTAACATTGCCGATCCTTTAATCATTTCCAATGTTAAAATATTTTGATCTCGTAGCTGATTAAAAGTTCACTTTCAAGCAGAGTAATAAAAATAAATTGGTTGTACAGAATAGATAGTGCTATTTACATATGAATGAAAAACATTAGTATGTGCTCCCTGATCTCGTATAATACTGATTATCTGTAGTGTTACGGAATACGTACTTATTTAAATGAAAGTGAATTCTGCAGTAACTTCCTTTGCAAATAGCATTGCATTTGTAATTCTAATTGAGTGTATGTGTATCATCTCCTTATTGTAGATAAATCGTCAACTCGTTGGGAATTTTAATTAAAGATTTATATATCTTCACTATTGGAATAGATGCCTGTGGCCTTACCCTAATTTTCTTTGTCTATCATTTATACATATATATTCAAAAGAAAATTGACATACATTTCACAAATATTAAGCGCCTTCTAACGCCCTTTGTCATTTCATATGAATAAAATGAAACATGCTTGAAGGTTTTGGAGGTAGTTGCTGTCCAGATTGTAGTCGTAGGTATAAATTAGATATTATGAAATGGTATTTATTTACCATACACTTTTTCAATACATTACTTAGAACACCAGGACAAAGAATTTTGTATAATATTTTACATACTTTGTATCAGTAAATTTGAATGAGAAAATGAATGAGAAACATATTTATACCCAGGCTACCTTTGATTGTTGGAATCACAGATGATAAATATGCTTCCTCAAATACTGTCGTGAAAACAGAATTTTAATTTAAACATTTTCCCGTAATTTTCATACCCCGCCGCTAGACAGGTTAGTGTAACCTCAAACAACAGCGTGTGCTAGCTGCGTGCGCATACCAAACTGGTATTGTTGTCAAATCTCATCTTCCTTGATTCGGATACATGATTCTTTTTATAATATCGTGCAGAAATTTAACAATGAAAACACATACCATCACTAAATACTGAAATAAATAAGTTTATAAATAACTTAAGTAACTCAAAACACGTCACTAGATACCGCTTTATATTTTAATATAAAATTAATCTTAATAAAACACAGCACTAATTATAGAAATTCGTTAAATGATCAATGTCGTATTACAAACATGTTGGATATTGTCGTGTTTTGCTAGTTTAGTATTCTGTTTATATATCACATCAAATAGATTGTTATAGGTATAGTTCACCTAAACTAGGTCAGTGTCAGAGGTCATTCACTAACTAAACACAGTGTTTTAAAAAATAATAACAAATACTTTTTATTGAAAAAGGTGAAATGGTTTAAAAAAAAGTGTGCTAGATTGGTAAGAATTTTCATTTATTTTGTTTATACATTTCATGAAACAAGAAAAATAGTTATTTTAAAAAGTAAATTAGTTTTACTTAATCTAGTAACGTATATCTATGTGTATTTACCTATCAATAGTTAGTAAGTTAATATTTAATAAATTATGCAAAAAATATATACAATGTATCCCACTTTTCATGGATCCTCCCTGATATCTCGCTCACTTGATATCCGAATATTTTGAAACTTTGGTGGTGAATATATACCTATAAAGTGAGTCTTTAGACGTAACCAATGATTTTGAGATAAAAAAGGAGGTCGATTTTTTTTAGTAAGGCAAAAATTATTATTTTCATTTACAGCAAACGTACAAATTAGAATTTTTGCCTTATTAAAAAAAATATTATTTTGTTATAGAATCATTTCATATCAGTACAATACATTATTTTGTACAAAAAATAAATATATTTTTTTTCATTTGAGATCCCGTTTTACAAATACAAATTATTTCATGTTTAAAAAAATTGTTTTTCGACAGCCCATATCTTTGAATACATAACGATGTAATCTTGCACAAAGGGGTTTCTAAAGATGCTGATTATGAATATCCTACTAGTTTTTTTCTCTAAAAATATCGCTAATGTTTTTTTGTAAATCGACCCCCTTCTTCCATCTCAGACTACAATCAAATATGGTCATGTCTAGAGACTCACTGTATAGGATTCGGATATCAGGTGAGCGGGATATCAGGGTGGCTCCATGAAAAGTGGGACACATTGTGTATTTTTTAAACACAATTTATTTTCTAATGTCTGTCTCTTGGTTTCAATCGGCATCAAAAATATGGCGACTTTAAAATAACATATCGCAAAGTCAAATAAACGCAATATGTTTTTATAAAATGATTTTCCATTGCAGTCTCGCTCTCTGTCACTGTATTAAGAATCATACAGTGGTACAAAAAGGTAACACTGATAAGCTAGTGATGGCGTAGGAAACAATTCAAGCGCATTTTAAAAACTCGACTTTATATATTTTTGTTGTAGATTGTACAATATGTTAATAACATCGCTTTAATTTTGTATGTAGGTATGTTTATTCCTAATGGTTTCTGGAGTAATCTATGGTTATCCGATAATAGTTGAGCAAAATGTGCCACACGAAGAGACAGCCAATGCAGTACAAGATCAACAGTTTTTGTATTACGGGGGCAACGAAGAAATCAAGGGACTTCAGGCATATTCCCAACAAGAAAATAATATAGAATCTAAAGGATATGACCAACATGCTGGAAAGGAGCTGACGCATATCATTGACTACTATGTAAGTTATAAAAGTAAAAAAAAGTGAGGGTTTAAATAAGAGTTATTTTATTTGAATCGTCAAGTTTAATTTATGGAGAAATCAACTTCATTCTATTACCAAGACTTTTGTTTGGACGTATATTTTTGCGTTTATAAGGATATCTTTTCAGAAAGTGGGGATAAAAAAATTGATAACTTTATTTTTTCGAGTTTCTTTTATTAAGATTATAAACGTTTTCGGAAAAATTTACTTCGTTTTGTATAGAATTTTATTAAGAATTTAGGTGTTTAATGGAATTATATATTTCATTATAAGGAAATAACAGGAAACAGATGTTCAGTTGTGTTATTGACATAGAAACATCAATTTCACTTACGTGCTTGTTTTAAACAAATTACAAGAATCCTGATGGATGAGTGAAAATTAGAATTAATAGCCCGCTATAAATAGCCCACACAAATGATAATATGATATCCGTCAAACTTGGTGTGAGATATTTTTACTAATGCAAAACATAACTCGAAGTTTTTTATTTTTTGTTAACTTATTTAACTGAAGAAACAGTTTTTAAATTTTCAAAAACGAATAAACAATTTCTAAACTAACTGAATAAATAAAATTGTTGTAAGGAGGTTTAAAAATCTTTCAAATGACTCAATTCTCACTCAATACTCGTTAATGATTTTTATTTTTCATGTTTCAGAAAAATTGACAAATTAATTAACCATTTAACATGAAAGTCGAGAAGCTAATGATAAAGGTTGTATAAGTGAAAAATTAGTTTCTGCGAAATATTTGCTAACCATTTATTGGGGCCTTCTTCTGCAAGAGAATAAATATTATATATTGCAAGTTAATTCCTAACTGAAAATAATTTTTTACACAATTTTTTCTGTGTTAACCAAATATTTAATCGGCAGTAAATCAACCACATCTTTGACTTCCCAATGCCATGAGATTTATTTTTGAAATTGCCTTTGGGCTAAATTTTTGAAATGGACAGGGTATTTTTTACACATCAGACTATTAATGAAATATCTTTAGCTAATCTATATTTCTTTTATGGTAATAGTGGTTGTAATTTTCTCATCGGAACGCAAGTATTTAAAGAGGTGAAAGATAATGCTAATCATACTGATTTCAATCTGTGCTGGATAACAGTTTCACTTTTCACCAGTACATTTAGCGATTAACTGAATTAACAAAGAAATTTCTTAACATCGACCACATGTTATCAATACAACTACAAAAATACAGAAGCAATTCAAAATTGTTTAGGGGACTTTAAAATTCACATTTTATCACGAGATTTATTTAAGTGAAAGTTTTATGACTATTAACGGCTTGCGTGCACTGCATTTACGTTCTCATAATTTCTGTGGATTCTGAATTAGCATATTTGAAACACATTGTAGTTTTCTTTGCAGCAAATTTACAATGTATTTGTGTGCATGCATTTACAGCACAATACACCATTAAAGATGACTTACTCGTTTTGACTAGCTTATTTATCCACAAAGAGAGACACATAAATATAATTTTATTTAGTAAGTAATAAATTACTATTTTTTTGTGAAAGGCGAAATTATTTTCTTTAGTTATTTCCAAAGAACATTTATTTAAATTACAGCATTGTGAGTACATTTATATGTATATTAGTCGTGTATAAAATTATTAGTTTTTATGAAAAAGTTATGTGAAAATTTTGAGGAGGCAACACCTCTTCTTTTTTCAATTTCAACATTTGGACATATCAAACAAAATATTTATAATTTGAATATCATTTTTTTCTATCTCCGTATTCTCCAAAATTTGTACATAAAATTGTGTTTCTACTGCAGAATGGAACCCTTGTGTTCGTAGGTTTTGTGTTTATTCCTCGGTTTTCGCTCATGTATTAGGTATGCTAGATAAAACTTAATTAAATATTTTATAACGTGACTTATTCATTTTTCAAGCAAAAACTTTTATCAAGAATGCCTTTTTTTCGTACCTTGCAAAATAGGGTATGTTTACTCTTAAGCAAAATAACATTTTTGTTTTTGACCCACCCTGTACAACAAAATTGAAGTTCGTCATGGTGATTCGTATTCTCTAAATAATCAAATACTTTTATCAAAAATGCCTTTTTTCATATCTTTCACTTTTTGGTCAATTTGTCCTCTCGTAAGCTAAATCCGCGGACATACTGTATATTGATTGCAACAATTTTCGAGGGTTTACTGGATTTCTAGTTTATTTTTACATATAAAAATATAGACGAAGATGAAGAATAAAACTAATTGTAAATTTATCATCATATAGTTATTTTAATCGCCAAAGACCATCCCTGAAACCTTAAATGCAACCAAAACTCTGCATTCACTACGTTTCTCCTTGGGTGCAGCTCTGGAAACCTCGATTCATCATATTCGTGGAGCTCATTGCATTTTAGGATATCCAAAGTGTAACGCCTCGGGATTTAAAAAATATCTGAAAACTAAAACCAAAAAAATATCATAAATTCTATATTTGGTGGGTCTCTGCTTGGAAAAAAACCTTGAAACTGATCCACACGTTATATTCGTGGACATCTCATAATCATCAAAACTTGCAACTTTTCTGTTTCGGTTGGACACCAGAAAGCTACCCGAAAATCAAAAAATCAGTTAAAATTCTTCAGTTGTCAGATTCAAGTCATAAACTTACACCACGAATTTACAGCCAGATGGTAGTTTCATAGACTCATCCTAAAAAGTGAGTGATAGCGAGCTATATTAATTAGGCCATGAACTTAAATTCCTAATCTACATGCACTACCAGTGGCGGCTCGTGGTTTTGAATACAGGAGGGGTGCATTTTGAAAAGAGGACGTACATCATAAGAGCTGCGGGGGATATGGGGGGCGGTAGCACCCCGCTTAGCGACGCAGGCGAAAAATTTTAAGGAATTTGAAGGTCATTGTGTTTTGCAAGTACCCCAAAATGAATACTGTCAGTGTGTAAAGTAGCTACTTAGNAATCGAAATGTTGACTTAGTTACAAAATCAAGATACTTATTTCCTTGCCCTATTCCGACTATATGTTGTTACCGTAATACACTATTTGAAAGGCATGAAAATTATTTAAAATTCATGTAATTTAAAAAGTTATACTTTCCGTATTTTAAATAGAACAACGTTATTTTAATAGCTTTTCAACTATAATGTTCTCACTGGGATTAAGTAGTAGGTATCAAAGCAGATGATATGAAAATCTGATGGCAGATTACTTTCAATGTTAAAAAGAGATACGTATCAGAGGAAATAAGGGATATTCTCTGTACAGATCGTTCAAAAATAGAAGAGAGTGATAAAAAAGAAAAAGGAATAACTAATAAACTCTGTATTGATTTGGTGCAATATTTTGATATAGTTTAATAATTGAGTCGAATTTCTCAACAAACTCACAACTACTTTGAAATATTTTAGTTACCATAGTTGTAGACCGACTCTTTCGCAAGCTCCATCCAAAGAGAAACCCACCAAAAGTAAAGTTGTAGCAAATTTTGGCTTCGGGGAATAGGAGCTTTCAAATGCTCATCAGAGCTTCCCAATTTTGGTATATCTGCGGTATTGGATGTTTGGTGTCTGTGGATTAAGAATTAAAGTCCATGTCTATTAGCTAAGCACACGTCATTTGTTTACTGTGTAGGATGAGTGGCTGAAAGTGTCTCCGGGCTGTAAATTCGTAATTTGAGTTTGTGACTTGAATCTGTCTAACGTAAAATTATAGCAGCGTATCCAGAATATGTGATGAGTCCACGGATATGAGCCGTTGACTATTTCCAGGACTTTACTCAAGCCAAGCGAACACTCACTGGAACTACAGTTTACTTTTAGAATCTAAGGGAAGTTTCTTGCAACTAGAATAAAACAAACCTGAAGGGTGAAAGTATTTTCCATTTCAGATTCGGTTTATGGGGATTAAAATGGGTTGGCTAACACTCGTCCGGGGAATAGATTACTTTGTTGTGTGACTGAGTTATTAATGGTTTTGTAGATAGAAGACATTGAAGTTAAAAAAAAATAATTCTTGGCAATAGTTTAGATATTCCTATAGTCTGTCATTTGCATGCCAAGCGAATTTGAATTTTTTCCCAGATTCTGAAAATTTTGTAATTTTAAAACAAAAAAATGACCTGTATATTTTTCGCCACGGTAGCGTAGTCAGTCAAGAGTGCGGTGGCAAGCATTTTCCCAATACCGCAGACAAGTCCTGGACATACAAAGACAAAATTAGTCCTGTAACTCTGAAGTTCAGTAATACTCCAATCAGAATAGGAACGTTTATTGATACTTTAACCTTCAGTTGAATAATCAATGAAATGCTCCGCTAATCTACGTGAATTTATAGAATTTTAATATTATTTTACAGTTTTTCAGCACTACAATAACTCCCTTTTTAAGCTTCTATATGTAGAACAACTTCACAGTTTTGAGTTATTTAAAATAGCACGCACGTGCAACTCATTAAATAGTTCAGTCTAAAATTTCTTCCACTGGCTTTAATTTAACTAAAATATTAGTGTAATTTTATTTTGTTAAATTTTCCTAGTTATGATAACACTTGTAACGTTTACGTATAAACGTTACTTATAAACTGATTACGTTTATTTAAAGTTCGGCCGGACAAATGGGATAGGAAATAAGTATCTTGATTTAATGACTAATCCGATGTTTCGATTTTACTTCAATTGAATGCAATTTACAATAGCTTTGTTAATACAGTTATCAAATAGTAATCAAATGATAACACCTAGTGTATAATCCTTTTCTTGTTGTCAACGTTTTTTAGTTTACTGTTTGTCTTGCCATAAATTTGCAGCTCATATACATATCTTAATATTTATTTTGAAGGAGGTAAGGAAAGACGCGGTCTGGAGTGGTGTGGTAGTGGTTTGGTATAGGAATGGCATATATCATAGGGATAGTAAGACCGTAGTGTGGCAGTAGAATGACAGCAAAGTGGTACCAACACGTACCGAAATGGCAAGTAGCGCTAGTGTGGTACTGATTTACCAGTTTAAAAGATCGAGGATGAGGATGCTCTTTAATTTGCAAACCTCAATATGCAACTCCGAAGCAACAAAATTAATGCTTCCATAGAAATAAAGACTAACTAATTATGATAATGTCAACATATTATTACATGAGGTTTATGTCAAGATTTACATTTAGAAGAATTCCCGAAGTAGAAAATATTAACTGCTTCCTATTTAAAAAAAAATTGCAAAAATTTTGAATACTACAGTGTAGGTGCTCTCAATAAAACTCAAAATTAAAAAACTAACTATATTTGTCACCTTATCTTCTCATATAGACAAATAGGAACTGGAGTGGTACCTACAAAAGAAGCTTTTGCCACTTGTCAGTTGAAAATTGAACATGTCAGAGACTTATGGTCTCTCTTATGACTTGCAAGTGGTGTACCACTTGCAAATGACCACCTCACCATCACTTTACCCAACGCGCGCTAGCGCGCTGCCGCATTTGTTTACAAAGGCTGTAGTAAATGTCTGCTATTTGTCACGCCACCGATACGTCACTTGAATACCTTTTCACTGTGCACTTTGCCTAAGATTGCTACTTTTTTAAATATTATATTTTTGTTCCCTGTTTTTTATTGTGTAGACTTGATCAATAATTTAATTAATAATTGTATCATGTGCTTGTATTTTAAAATATCGGAATATAGAATATCCTTTTGTTATTTATAGCCCCGAAGAATATTTTAAATAAAATCGAAATGTTGACTTAGTTACAAAATCAAGATACTTATTTCCTTGCCCTATTCCGACTATATGTTGTTACCGTAATACACTATTTGAAAGGCATGAAAATTATTTAAAATTCATGTAATTTAAAAAGTTATACTTTCCGTATTTTAAATAGAACAACGTTATTTTAATAGCTTTTCAACTATAATGTTCTCACTGGAATTAAGTAGTAGGTATCAAAGCAGATGATATGAAAATCTGATGGCAGATTACTTTCAATGTTAAAAAGAGATACGTATCAGAGGAAATAAGGGATATTCTCTGTACAGATCGTTCAAAAATAGAAGAGAGTGATAAAAAAGAAAAAGGAATAACTAATAAACTCTGTATTGATTTGGTGCAATATTTTGATATAGTTTAATAATTGAGTCGAATTTCTCAACAAACTCACAACTACTTTGAAATATTTTAGTTACCATAGTTGTAGACCGACTCTTTCGCAAGCTCCATCCAAAGAGAAACCCACCAAAAGTAAAGTTGTAGCAAATTTTGGCTTCGGGGAATAGGAGCTTTCAAATGCTCATCAGAGCTTCCCAATTTTGGTATATCTGCGGTATTGGATGTTTGGTGTCTGTGGATTAGGAATTAAAGTCCATGTCTATTAGCTAAGCACACGTCATTTGTTTACTGTGTAGGATGAGTGGCTGAAAGTGTCTCCGGGCTGTAAATTCGTAATTTGAGTTTGTGACTTGAATCTGTCTAACGTAAAATTATAGCAGCGTATCCAGAATATGTGATGAGTCCACGGATATGAGCCGTTGACTATTTCCAGGACTTTACTCAAGCCAAGCGAACACTCACTGGAACTACAGTTTACTTTTAGAATCTAAGGGAAGTTTCTTGCAACTAGAATAAAACAAACCTGAAGGGTGAAAGTATTTTCCATTTCAGATTCGGTTTATGGGGATTAAAATACATGGGTTGGCTAACACTCGTCCGGGGAATAGATTACTTTGTTGTGTGACTGAGTTATTAACGGTTTTGAAGATAGAAGACATTGAAGTTAAAAATAATAATTTTTGGCAATGGCAAAAAGATGACCTGTATATTTTTCGCCACGGTAGCGTAGTCAGTCAAGGGTGCGGTGGCAAGCATTTCTCGGCCAGGCTTCCTATTCTGGTCCGGGTTCGATCTCTGGCGTCGGAACTGCCTCGTTCTGCACAGCCTTTGGCTTTGGTTTTGGGGGTTGTCTCATTTCTGTAGTGTGTTTTATGTTTATGTCTATATTTTTTAGGCTCGGTGCTGGCATTTTTTATTTATAAAACTCCAAAACTAATGTGATATAAGGATATTTTTTGTGTAATATATTTAAAATGGTATTACTGAGTAAATCAAATAAACCATTACATCAAGAAGTCGCAGGAATTGCACTGAAACTATTATTTTTTCAAATTTTTTATCTTTCAGAATAATAAAGAAATTATAATTAGTGTTCAATTCCGGTTGCTAAACGAACAATGTCCAAATTGATAGAAAGCGCGTAGGGGTCATATAACAGAGCTACCATGGATTTTTTTTTAGTTATTTATTTTATTGAAATTGAACGTACCAAAAGTATATTTTCACTGATATTATTATTTTGATAGACTGAAAGAAAAAGAATATATAATACAATCATATCCTATCCGCGAGTCACCTGTGTCTTTCACTTTTAGGGTAAAAAATCGCCACTAATAGGTTTACTATTCAAATTACAGGCTCCACCCAAGTATTCGTTCAAATATGGTGTGAACGATTACCACACCGGCGACATAAAGAGCCAACAGGAATCTCGTGACGGAGACTTAGTAAAAGGTCAATACTCCCTAGTGGAGCCGGATGGCTCCATTCGTACCGTGGACTATACGGCTGACAAGCACAGTGGATTTAACGCCGTGGTACGCAAAATAGGACCCTCCAAAGGGTTAGAAGCCCAGGAGCATCAAGAAGCTCATGCAGTGGAAATTCAAGAAGAACCTGAGATCATCCAAGGTCATTACTGAGCATAAAGTATTTCTTTTATTCTTTAACTGAAATCACACATTGTTCATTAGTATACATATTTATCACTCATGTAATTAAACAATATTCTCTGTTAAATCCTAAAACTATGAACCATAAGCCATATTTCAACTAGTATTTTTACATAACGTAATTGCAAATTATATTATTATACAGGGTGTTATATTACTTCACTGAAAATGCTGTAGGTGATCCTTTAAGCAAAAATAAGAAAAAAGGTTAATATGAAGGCATATCACAAACGTTTCGTTCTTGAGACACAGTTACAATTATTTTTATACTTGTACATTTTTTGCCCGCCAGTTAAATCAGATGTGAAATCATATTGCTAGCCAACAAACCACGTAAGAAATGTGGCTAAGATTCAAACCACAATTTGAAGAATTACCATTCACGTGTACAAAATAGAGACGCCGTCATATCTTAAATGATGTGTCATCACAAAAAACAAATTCGCAGGGAGCTGATTTAAAAAAGAGTACCAAAGGAATATATTATCTTATATATTTGGTACCTATTTCACGCAATTCCGAGGAAGAACAGTACTAAATGTACCGAATTTGAAAGGATTACCTAAAAAAAATGTAAAGTATAATAATATATTTATCACTTTATATTTCAAAAACGAAGGGTTTGTGAATTTTTTTCATTATTTGCTAGATAAACTATAATTTATCACAACATATTGCAACAGCCCGTATATTTTGTTATAAAAAAATATGGATCAAAAAAAATATTTTTTTCATAAATATAAAATGTACAATTTTATTTCAAACTATTTTAGCACTAAAATTTAAGTACAATTGCCATTACTTAGTAAAATAATTATTCAAGCTGATTTTGAAATATTTTGCAGTGGAATACATATTCTCTATTTTCTATTTATAAAATATTTAAGATGGTTTATGTTTTGTAAATGAGTACTACATAGTATTAGTAGTAATAGCTATAATGTTATTTCTTGATGTAACAAGTTTTATAATTAGTAGGTATCCATATTTCAGTATTATTATTTTTTTTTAAATGTCACTGCGTAACTTGGAATCTAATTTAAATTGATATATCTCTATTTCTAACAGATTACGTAACTGGAATTGTTTTTTAAAAATATTCTTGCAAAACAAAAGTTAAAAATTCAAGAGATTTCTGAATTACGCATGATATTTAGATTTCATTATATTATGATTAATTTATTTGTTAATTAGTTTTATAAATAAGTCTATGGTATTGTTGGAAATATATATGGTTTTTTGAAAGCGTTTTTAAATTATTCTGAATAAAAGAAAAAAGTTAGTAAGTTGTCTGTGCGTATGTAACTAATCTGAAAATGAAAATGTTTTCCCGAACAAAATTGTCAAACTTGAAAAAAAAAACACTTTTCTTTGAGACAAGTTAAAATAGAAAGGCTAGAAACTAGTCATTAATAAAAATAACATTAACAGCACTTTATAACGCAAACTGTGACAAACTGCTGAACTGGGCAAGCGTCTACTGCCTAATGTCCCTTGCGTTTGTAGAAGATATATCACCATTTTCAGATAAAAAACTTTAATAAATATATTAGGGATTTGGAATGATTTAAACTACATCTTTTTCTTCCATCATTTATTCAACAAGAAGTGTTCAATAATATGGAATAGAATTTATAATATCATTATAAATATTTTTTTACGTAACGTTCTATATATTCGTAAAATAAAAAATTAATTTTATACATAATTTTAATGAATTTGCTAATATTATACATTCTTGAAATATGAAGTTTATAAAATAAATAAAGTTTCAGGAAATTTCAGTTTAAGGTTAAAATAATTAATGTCAAAATTTTAAAATTAAATAGTACTATAACTACATGAAATACCTTACAGTTAATTAAAAAGGTAAGAAATAACATTTATAATTTAATAATTGCGAACCAAATATTTAATATATTTTCAAGTCAACATAAAAATTACTATTTTTAAAATAAGTGTATTTGATTGACATATTACTCTAAAATTATACCTTCGGTGATTATAGTGATAATTATAAATTACTAATAAGACATGGTTTATATCAAATGTAAGTATTCAAGGCTTTACAGTTCAGGAATCTGACAAGTTAATTGCAAGGACTACGATTTGTTTTAGATTTCTATAAACTGCTTGTTTCTTAAAAATTCTTATTTAAATATGTAAAAAGGCTGCTTATAATTCTTGGACATTTTTTGATAAAGTTAACTGAGAATTATTAATTTATTTTAGTTAGCAGGAAGGTAATATGTCTCCACCGAGATCTCTAGTACGTTATATTGATGGATCTCGGGTGGGAAATGAGTATTCAGGTGCTGGAATATACAAGGAAGACTGTGGTATCTTGGAAGGTTTTTCATTGGGTATGTATACTAGTCTTTTAGGCAGAGGTTTTCGCTATTTCAATAGTGGCAAGTAAGGAGGAGGTAAGGAATTGTCTAGAGATGATTTTTATCTGTTCGGACAGTCAGGCTGCGCTCAGAGCGGTTAGCTTCCCGAGGACAAGGTCTGTCTTTGTTCAGGAGCGTGAAGATGCCCTGGAGTTATTGGCCAGACGAAGAAAGGTAGAGCTGATTTGGGTTCCGGGCCATATGGGTATCCCTCGCAACGAGAGGGCAGATCAATTGGCTCGCCTTGGATCCAGGGGACCTGGTCAGGCACCTTAACCAATCCTCGGAATCGCATAAGGTAGCGTTAACGGGGCCCTTAATAAATGGGCCAAACAAACATTAGTTCAAAACTGGAGGGTGAACAGAGGATGTAGGTAAGCCCATATACTTGGGCCTAATAAATCTAAGACGAGATAGCTGCTGAACCAAATGTTGGGGGTCCTGATAGGCCATTGCAGACTCAGATGGCATTTAAGTTTAATAGGAATTGAGGAGGACTCTTCCTGTCATAAAGGTGGAGAAGGGGAGGATACGCCTATCTATCTTCTGGAACATTGAGCAGCCTTCGGGAGGTTGAGGCATAAAGTTGCAAGGAGATGAGGTGAGGGTCCTGCCATGGATTAAAATCCTGGCGTTCATCAGAGCCTTAAGAAGGTTCGGGGAGACAGAGGATAAGTAATGCGACGGCGTGGCAGACAAAAAGGGTTCACTTGCGGCCTAATCGCCAGTCTGCGGCCGCCCCCAATCTACTACTACTACTACTAACTGAGAATTATAACTATCTACATAATAAGTTTTTATTTTAAGATTATATGAAAGTATCATTTTCAAAAATTATCATAGAATATAAAATCATTATCAGTGTGTTGCAATTCTCATTATCTGATAAAAGAAGGATAATTTCGACACTTGTCAATATTACGTTTACTTATTTTTTTCCATTAAGTATCAACATTTTTATAATATTTAAGGGTATCTACACCTGTTTTTTAAGCCATGCCTGTACATATTTTAAATGATTTTCTTTGTCTCTAATAGCAAGATATATCCAAAAGGTCATATTAAAGCAATTGTACTTTTTACTAAGGTTATGAATTTATTGAAACTGGTATTCCCGTAACTAATTTAAAACTATAACTATGCCTTATAAATAACAGCATACAACATACAATTATATTACAACATACAATTATATTACCTATCTCTACTTCTTTCGATAAATGAAGTTAGTTAAATACACTGTTAGTGCAGGTACTATTTTAACGTAATAATAGTTGGTTCTTTGAATATCGTGAAGAAAATGTAAAAGTGTCTTGCTCATTAAATTCTTATCTACATCGAATCTGACTAGAATTGTGATTCATTTTGTATGCCAATTCAGCGCAAACTGTAATTAGGTACATATAGATATGAACGTAAATAATTTCATAGACAAGGCATCATTAAGAATTATGCAAACTGTGTCTTCAATTTATCCATGACAATGTTTAAATCCGGGAACAATTACAATTCAGAAATTGAAATATTGAAGCATAAATTACCTAAATACTGTATTTTGTCGATGGTATAGACACCGATTAAACACAACTTTTTTATTTTTGATTTTGTACATATCGTCGGTTTTCAAGAAGACTATTACATCTTAAAAAAATATCATTTTCCAGTTATTTGAACAATAAAAATTCTTTAAATCAAGAAAGTTTTTCATCAAAATTGCTGTTCTAACAAAAATTATCTTCAAAAGTTTATAAATCTTTTTTTGGGGACAACTGGAAAGAGGGAATGAAAAGGGGTGGAAAGAAAGGGGTTCAAGACATTGGAAAAATCTAAACATGGCGGACAGTTTCCTTTGTTCCTCGTGGTTATAGAAGTAACCTACTATGTACTTTAACAAAATTCATTTTGAAAACTTTAAATGACTCTCCTGAAAAAAGACGTAGTTATCATAAGATTGTAGATAACAGAAGAAGTAAAGTATTTGCACATCGCAGGCTTCAGAATGTTACATTCTACCAAAAAATATAGAGGTTCTATTTAAAAGAAATCGATCATGGCTTCATGGCTTATTTCAAAAGTTGATATTCGCATCAAGGTGAAAAATTTGTTTTCCTTATTTCTAAATAACCTTATCAAAATTACAGATATTGCACACACTTTGGGAATTGGATGTTCTTTGAGGCGACGGATTCAAATCCGATCATAAATTAGCTGTTACTTATTAGAGGGCGCCACTTTACATATTTTCAATGTCATAATATAACTTATTGGCACCTCAGTGGATCTGCCTCTGATATACTTTTTAATTTTCCTTTCTTTTTTACATAAAAAAGTATACCCTGCCGGTTCCCAAAATTTGTATAATTTTGAACAGAACCAAACGATTTAACCAAACTTCCCGTAATCCAAAAGTTGATACAGGGCGGTAAAACGAAAAATTGTTTTCATTTAAGTCGTAATATTTCAGTGTGTAAAATCTTCTCTTGCTAAATGCACCATTTCTTACGGGACACTTTGAATTATATTTGAAAAATATATTTTTATTAGCTCTTTTTACTTTATTTTTGAGGTATTAAGCTAATTCAAAAATAAAAATAAAAAATTTGTTTAAAAATCCTATGAATCAAATGAAGGCAAATAATGTTTTTCTATACCAAAATATGTGGAAAATATATCTAACCTCATAGACAAGATTCTTAATTGATGATATTGCGGAAAACAACTACTCTATGGGTTTAAAATGAAGGACAAAGGGCAAATATTGGTTTGGTAAAAAAATAATTCACATTCATTGTCTACTTTCAATGTTATTGACATTGTGGAAAAGCTTTGTACTTTATAAATAATTTTGTTCCATTAATATTGTTGGCCATTGTAAAGGGTGATGTGACAGTAACAAGAATACAAAATATTTATTTGAAGGATTATGTTATTTAACAATTTCAATATTTCAGGTAGGTAGGTATGTGTTTTTATATTAATAATATTTAGACATATGGTTCCTAATTTTAATTTTAATTAATAATTAATAATTAAGTTACTAGTCATTCGCTAGATATTGCTGATATACAGGGTGTAAGAAGTTTGACAGCCATTACTTCAGCATGAGATAGAGTAATCATAAATAAACAAAAAATGTTGAATATTACAGGGGGCGTAAGATTAACAGTTTTCAAAATACAGCGAGTATTAATATTGGAGAGCTTCATCACAACGTGCTTAACCTAACGCTCCACAGCGTGTGCACGCGGCAGACTTATCCTACGGAAAAAATGTAAACAACTAAAATTTAGTAAATAGTATTGATTTTGTAGTACGATGATAGTGTTGTGCCTAAATTTTAGCTCGAATTTAAGTAATTATGAATCTCTTAAAACAGGAACTGAACTTTTTATCAAATTATAAATTTGAGAAATATGTAAAGTACCCAAAGATTCACGTCCTCCAAATAATCATACGTATTAAAAATAATTTAGGTACTTACCAAAAAGCAAAATTCAGTAATATTTAAACGCACAAGTACAAACAAACTACAACATATCCTCAAAATGTCCACCACCATTTTCGATGCACGCACGACACCTTCAAATCCAATTTTCGCGCAATCGCTGGAAAACACCTCAAGAAAAGGAAATATTGGTACGCAAAAAACACTCAGATACGGTCCAATTCCAGATACCAACTGAATTGCGTATTGTTGGATAGCTTGTACTTCGTGTTATCCGCCGCGCCGTTGTCACATTGCTCGATATGAATTTTATCGAACTTTAAATTTATTACAACGCCAATTATTTTTTAAAATTAAGCATAAAAAAGTGATAAACATGTCAATATTCCTTAATTAATTGAACTTTTGTACATCAAGTTGATGATTTTGATAATTTTTTTCTCGCAAATGGTTGAGTTTAGGACCCATGTCATATAAGGTTTTTTGTTTATTTTAATGTATTCTACCGTCTGTTACAGTTAAGGCAGTCAAATTTCTGGCACCCTATATTTTAATTCTTGTTGGTGTATGTAAACCCGTAGAGTAGTTGATGTCCGCAATATCATCAGTAAAGAATCTTGTCTATGAGATTAGGTATTTTTTGTATAACTAGAGGAACATTGTTTTATTCCATTTGAAACGATTAAAAAAATGAATTTATTTAAATTAATACCCTTAAATTAAAATAAAAATAAGTTTATATAGAGGACCTCCCCGTCCTCCTTACTTACTGGAACTGATACCATCATTTTTTATTATTAGTCTTATCCATTTATATCCCATTAAGATAATTGAAAATATTTGAATTACATATTTTAAATTAATTTATTTTTAAGGAAAGTAAAAATATCTGCTGCCATTTTGGAGTTACTAATATCTCTTTGTATAATAGCAAAAAATAAGATCAAAAAGTCTTTATCAACGAATACTAAGCATAAATCAGGTAGTAGAGTAAATTATTCACTGGGTATATCGTGGCATGTTCGCGACCTAATATTGTGGAGCAACACCGCAAAACATAAGGTACGATCTTTCAGCAACGACAGTCTAGAATGGGTAGAGATTTTTTCCCTTGGAGAAAAATAGATGGACCTTGAGAAGAACTAAACAGTGAAGGAGCAACTATATTATTCAGTATAAATACAGTTGAATGGGGAGGAGCCCCCCAGTACATACACCATTTCTGTTCAGTTGTGTGCATCTCCTTAAAATAATGGCTTTTCTCTATGTAAGTTTGGTGAATTTTCGTAAGAGACATAAAATACAAAAGAAATAAAAAATATATTTTTATTTTATCAAAATAAATTTTCTAAATGTAAGCTTTTGTAGATAAAAAATAATATATATTTACAGATTACAGATTAACACACATAAGATTTAAGATAATGAATAAATCTGAAGAATCTCAAATATTAAAAATATTCTGTTTGATTCGTCTAAAAATAAATATTGGGAATAATTAAATAAACCTACAAGATTTGTTAAAAATTGAAGATACTTCTTTACATAGGGTTTTTACATCCATCATTACTAAAGTCCTTGGATCATTTCAGCTTCATTCAGTATTTTTGAAAATTTGATATGTGTATCTAATTACTTTTATTTTTACAAAGACGTCTCCATTTTCTTGATTGTTGGTGATAAGTACTTACGCTTACATTTGTATTTGTTTCCTGCTCTAAATCTGAATCTTATTAAAATGGTGTTATATTTCCATGCTTACTGTGGTGGTAAGTAGAAATAGAACTATTATTTACGTACAGTATCAGTGACATTTCTCCTTAGTGTAAGACGAAAGTTCTTTAAATTATGTTCTTACAACTTAGTATCTTAATATTCTTAGTATCATCGTTAACTTCTGCAATCATGTAGCTACCTATAACACTTAAAAACAAAATTGTTGAAAAATCTCAACCCACGAAAATAAAGTTTCTGAAGATGAGAGTGGTAAATTTCTTTGTTTTCAAGGTATAAAATATGTAAAACAGGATGAAACTAATGCTATTTGAATGAAATTTTATAATAAAGTTTTTAATATTTCAGGTTCTACTTGAAATTAAATAATGACATAGGTAAACGTATTTGTAGTTTATCGTACAAATAGTATTCTAGAAATAAGAAGAATACATTTTTTACTTATTTTGTTCTGTTTTCATTCCAAAAGTTACATTTTTATTAAAACTAACAACTAAAACTTGAATCAATAAACGCCTTATGTGGCAAGCGATGTTTAATATCAATTTTTTATACAATTAAGTTATAAAAGTAAACTGTTTCTTGGGTTATAAATATACAGAATATTTAAAAAATATATATGGCATCGCCAAGAGGCAGATGCCAGATTCAAAAGTTTTATCCTACCAACATTTTAAATTTCATTTGTGAAAAGTGCTTAAAGTATTTTAGTACTAAAAAAGGACTTTACCAGGATGTGCATATAGGATGATATTAAAATAGTTAATAGACAATTAATTACTGTATGTGTGGTTATTCTTTTTTCGTACAGATTTAAAAAAAAAAAAGGTTATGAAGCTTACTAGCAATTAGGCCATGCTTGGCCCATTTTGCCTGCTAACTTACATACTACCCTCCACCTTAACAATCACAAACATCCATGGGTACGACAGAAAAATTCCTTCGAATTTTCCTGCCGCGTGCGGGATTCGAACCCACTACGGTTTTGCCGCACAGCCCTGGTTCGCCTCAGTAGGCAAGCCTTGGCCGCTTCGGCTACCGCCGCGCCCTTCGTAAAAAAAAGGACTTTACCAGGATGTGCATATAGGATGATATTAAAATAGTTAATAGACAATTAATTACTGTATGTGTGGTTATTCTTTTTTCGTACAGATTTAAACTGGATTTAGTTTGAAAGCAGCATATAAATAAACTCAAAAATAAAACGATTGAAGTCCTCTTTATTCATTTTAATCATTCTCAAATAAAATTATAAACTTCAAAACACCTTTTTAAAGCTCACCTTCGTTGCTAGTCTAACCTCATATTTTAATCATTATTTTCTGACACGTACAAATAAAATTTTATGATATAGGAATATTTACAACTACGGATACATAAAAAATTGGTATTTTGATAAATTTTACTATCTACAAACATGTTATCATTTTTATATAAACTCCTATAATTTATAGTATATAAACCTGCCTGAAAACGGTAAAATTTGCCAAGCATTTGGTCAGTTTAGTTTAGCATTAATCGATGTTAATAGGGGGCAGAAAATTCAATTTTATTTACACAAGGAGCACAAATTTAAAAAATGCACGTGCTCAACTGAAATTTACTGTTTGCAATTTTAATATTATTTATAAAAAATATAGAATTTATATGTTTAGAAATTAATTTTTAAGTGAAATTCACTTTTATTAAAAACATGAAATTGTAGAAACAGTAGTCTGGATTCTGAGTACTTGTTATTGAAAAGTTATTGTGTGCATTAAATTGGTCAGTTAAATAATAATAAAATAATCACAATTAAATCATGGATAATTAAATTTGAATTCTTATTTCTTGTCAAATATTTTTAAAGCGTTTTTTGAATCCTTACTGAAAATATATTATATTTAAAGGGCGTTTAAAAAAACTACCTTATATTCAATATATTCGGTTTATAAAACATAAACTGGATCAGTCCATTTTTCTCTATGATCTGAATTAAAGTTAGCCATATTCTTTTCAAAAACATAAATTGTATAAAAATAGACAGCTAAACGGCGCCAAAAGAAATATTTATGTAATTTCAAAGCTAGAAATTTTAAGGTTTCTTAAAGTTATAAATGATTGTGTTTAGCTTGGGAGTTGTTTGTATTTAAATTGCCAAAAAGCGGCAATTTTATACTTAAAGAGATTATTGTAAATGTCGTTTTAAGGGTCCTACAGACTGCGTTCAATTTGCGCGAATTATGCCAAACACACAGTGTGTGGAGAAAAAAGTGGTACGGTTTCATCCTGAAGCAAAATCTGTTTTGGTTAGATTTTCTGAAAGTATCCGGACAGCAGTGCAGGTACGTTCCTGGATTGTGGTGTGTGTACTGTTTGTTCCACTTAGTAGGTGTCACATAGGCACTCTGACAGCTACACATTCTAAAGTATTTTTTATTAATTTGGTTAAACATTTTCCGACCGGCATTTGTAAAATAAAGCGTATGAAGAATCAGTAAATGAACTAAAACAAGTGGACAAAAATGCCACAAAAGAACTCCAAATAGGTCGTTTCGTTCATTTGCAAATAATTATACCGGTTTCTTGGTTCTACCATTTGGCTTAATAAATTGATTTGAGAAAACGTATATCCCTGTAAAAAGCCAATTCCTGTACGAGTTTGTACAATTTTTTTCCTTTTCTTTTTTACGGCTATTGCTGCTGCCATTGCTAGAAGACATTTTCAGATTCGTAATTAGCGACCTCAAAAACTGACAGTAATAAAATTCAGGCCAAAATATTGGATTAAAGAAATGTGTGACTTAAGGGTAACTAAGATCCTGGTTTGTAGGTGGTTTCTAAACCTTTGAGGGATAAGTTGTACAAAACTTTTTGGTACATTGCCCATCAATGTACATTTATTATTATATATTTCTTTCTTTCCAATGTTCGAAATATTATTTTAAAATGTTTTACAAATTACTGTTTTTCATTATAAAACTTTACATTATTCTGACTATTTTACCCTATTTTAGGGATATTTTAGCGTTTTACTAAAAAATGCCCTAGTATATCGGTTTTTGGGATGCGGATTCGGATTCAGCGCTAAAAATATATATAAAATCTATGTACTCATGTTTCTCACACATAATTTGTGGGGTTGTGTAATTAACTCTAAATATGCCCAAAAACAAGTAAGAAGAAATTTCTGTTGATGGAGATGTATACATTACTTTTTAACGAAGACGCTTCCGTTGAATGAAATCGGTTTTTGGGATGCGGATTCGGATTCAGCATAAAAAAAATATACAAAATCTATGTACTCATGTTTCTCACACAGAATTTTTGGGGTTGTGTAATTAACTCTAATTTCGTCTACATAATTTGTTAACAAACCACTGGCATCGCAAAAGATAAAACGTATTAATTCAATTCAACGCTAAATATTGAAAATTAATATCTAGACGTTAAACTTTTTTCTCTGCATCGCACTGGTGCGACGAAGGATTGTCATTTTTTACAACAGAACTCAAACACGTGACCTTCAATTTAATTTGAATCGCTTTTCATTTCTTTTGCTCTAGTTCTGATAGTCTCTAAATTTTTACATTTACGTACCACCACTTCTTGGGAGGCAGTTTTATATCTTTACCTGACAACGATTGAGGTACCTTCTTATTTGGAATAGGTGAACCTTAACAAAATTATGCCTCACAAACAATTAAGAAGAAATTTGCGTTGATAGATATTCATACCTTATTTTTTAACGAAGACGCTTCCGTTGAATGATGACATATGCTTTTTCCAATAACTTGTATTTAACACTTCGTGGCCTCAAGCGAAGTTTTGAACAGATGCTCAAGGAAGCATCAACGTCGCCCCAGCGAAACCTACAGTTTTGTGATATTTTCGAATTCTGTAGTATATAAAATTTAAAAGCAATAGTTATCTGGTTATTTAATCACACGATTTTCATTTAGCAAGTATGAAAATAAATAACAAATTCTGATCTATATACGCTGAAGTGAATGAGAAAATCCGACACGAAATGGAGCAATGAAAAAAGTTTTAAATAACAATTACATGATTACTGTGTACCACCATATGCAATGGTTAGCAATCAATGTTGATATTTGCAAAGCTACTTATATCGTGAGCGTGAGAGGAGGAGTTTAACTTGATATATCACGATTTACGCTTCGCAGTAAATTCAGTTTACCGTACACTTCGTCTGTACCTCCTAACATATACGTTTCCTATAGCGATATATTGCGGAAGTGAGACTGAAAAAATATAATTAAAAATCAGTCGGCATACCTACAGTTTGTATTGTATGCTTCATATTAAATTTTTTATATGTGCGTATGTGTATGGAACACAATATTTTATGACTTGAATAAGTAACTAGGTAATACGTTAGTACATGTTTAAGATGTAAAGAAATAGATTAAATGTTGAATTTATTGTAAGATTATCTAACAGCAAAGGAAATTTTCAACCAGATTTTTTTTTATATTTCATCCGGACTATTTTTTAAGCTCATAAATCTCGTGTTCCAAATGTAAAGTAGGTTACTTATAAGGAAATATAATAACTATTTATATCAGGGATGAGTTCGATGTTGATTACCTACTAACTTTGGACCTGCGATTTAAGTAACTCAAAGTAAAATATGAAAATTAGTATATTGCTTTTAGATTATCAATAATCAAGGCCCTATAGCTTGTGTAACTTTTTACAATTAAAATTATTATTTATATAAATAGTGGAGTCAAGATAGATTTTCGCGAAAATTACTGGAAGAAAGAACTTTTTATTTTACGCTTTGTAAAGTTGTCAACAGAAACAACATATAAAAAGTTACCAACTGTAGAGTGTACCTACGCTAAATTATTTATTTAATAAATTAGTTAGTTTTTGCAAAATATATAAAAAAATTTAATTTTTTTAAAAATTAAATTGAAAGATTTTGAAAGAACAGGAAATTTTACATAAAAAATGTTAATAAAGTTTTTTTTTAAAATGCGAATTGAAGGCTGTAGTTTTTTTCTAACGTACGAAAAATGAGACGGGCGGCCCCGAAATATAGCTCTCGAAGGGCGCGCGGCTCCGAGCGCGCTACTCTATTTTTTATAACTTTTAATCTAATTGATCAAATCGACCTCACAAACATTTAAATGAAAGAAGAGTAATCCAGCTATCAAAATTTTATGTCTTTAAAATTGAAAAAAAATATATGTATATAGTACGTATACAAAGTTACGTCATTATATAATTTCGTACAATAATAACAAAATAGCTGTCATTCTTTTAGTGTTTAAAATAAATATCTGTAACTTTCACAGATTACTCTTCAAATGACAATTGAAACTGAGCAATACGGAAAAAATCTCAAAAATTTAATTTGAAAAATATTGAGACCAACATATTCAATAATTTTAAAAAATGACAAATTTGACTTTTTAGGCCATACTTTATAGATCAAAAACTATAGTTGTAAATGTGATATTGAAACTTTATGAGAGCACTTTTTAAAGTTTAAAATCTCTACTTTAAGATGGTGCATTTTATTTTTCTTAAAAAATTGAAATAATAGTTAAAAAAATAAAAAATACCAAAGAATAAAAATATTTTATGAAAAATCTATAAATTTATAATAAAGTTTAATAATGTACAATTTTTTTTTTGTTTAATAAACCAGCACAGAATTAAGTTAAGACTTTAAAAAAGTAAATCCACCGAAAAATATTTTTTTATTTATAGTAATTAGTGAAAAATTGTTATAGCAGCAAAAAATAACGTTTTTTGATGAATTGATTTAATATTCATTTTTAAAACATATTCTGTATCTGAAATTGTGAATATAAGTTCTCCTATTTTGAAAGTTGTTTTTCTTGTCAGTTTGGGCAACGAAGCTAAGCAGTGAGCACACCAAATATTTTTTGTTACTAACAGTTTTATTTATTTTAAAAGCGTTTTTCGTTTATAAGTATTAAATAATAATTATTATAAATGGTATATGAATATGATTTTTATGCTTTCGAGTAAGCTGCAGTTATCAGTGTGTTAAAATGTGTATTATTCACATATTTTGTCTATTTTGAGGTTATACTGTCGTACACTTGTAATTATTTAATGTAATATTATTACTTAATATTACAAATAATCTTCAGTTTGCATTTAAGGTATTTATATTCGTTAACTTTTATGCTAAACCTGCAAATGTATGAGTTTAATATTTATATATGAATATGATCCATTTTTAAAATAATTAATGAATAAATAAATAATAGGGGACGTTGATTTTGATTTTGTAATTTTGTATTTAAAATGAGTGTTTTTTTTCAGAAGAGCAAGAACTCGATGAAATTTAAAAATTAATTATTTTGAAATAAATTTATTTTTTAAAAAATAAAACATATTTTGAATAAAACCTGTT
Source organism: Anoplophora glabripennis (assembly GCF_000390285.2). Lineage (NCBI taxonomy): Eukaryota > Metazoa > Arthropoda > Insecta > Coleoptera > Cerambycidae > Anoplophora > Anoplophora glabripennis. The sequence goes on from NW_019416255.1 coordinate 232,063, forward strand.
TACTATTTATAATTTTAATTTTTCGAACCTCAGTATTACAAATATGAGCGAGTTTGATTTAAAATCGATAATTGTTAAATAAATTGTTTAAAATAGTCGGCCATATTGGATCAGCCATGTTAAATTTTAATTTTTCGACATCATATTCTTTTTTAGCGACCTCAAAAACCCCTATATTACAAATATAAGCGAGTTTGATAAAATAAAAAATTGTTAAATAAATTGTTTAAAATAGGTGGCCATATTGGATCAGCCATTTTGAATTTTCATTTTCCGACTTAATATTCTTGTTCAGCGACATCGAAAACCTCTATATTGTCAATTTGAAAGAATTCGATTTAAAATTAATTGAATTATTTTAAATGTTCTTAAAAAAACTATTTATTATTGTTTAAACAATAATTAAAAAACAATTAGCGTACAAAAATAAGTTTATAACTTTTTTCTAAAACATATCTCCAAGTAATTTCAAAAGGTTTTAGGAAAATCCATGCTTCCCATAATTATTTCGAAATAATGCGTAATTTTAAGCTATCTTGACTCCACTAAAAGTCTAAAACAGCAAACGTTCAAGGATTCTGCTCTCTTTTTCCGACATCCAAAATGAAAATACTTGCAATAAGTATTTAAATACCAGTTTAAGAATTGTTATCTAATCTATTATTAATTAAAAAATGTATCAAACTTAAATTAATAAAAAAGCTTCAAGATTTTAACGAATCAAAAAAAAATTTTAAATTTGAGATTAAAGGTGACATGTATTATCACTACAGCAACAATCAAAATAAAATATATTTGGGCAACGTTCATTTTATTAAAAGTAAAAGCTAATTGTAACAACTTTTTTATTTTTAGAACTTAATTTTTGCACAATTCCTTTCCATTCGTTAAACTTAAAAACTTAATACACTTGCAATTATTTAGTTGGATACAGAATATAGTCACAACAAAGTTACAAAGTTCCATGCAACAGTGTCAGTCTGGTTGTCTAATCTACTGAAAATATATCTAAAGTTACTGAATTAAATGGTGTTTCTACATTTAAAAAGGATTATAATAAAGCACTCATATTAGCTGTAGAATCTGAAGCAATTATAACTAATATAAATTCTATTGACCCAAATTACTACATGATTTTTATTCTAAGCGAAGTCGGAATGTTAAAATGTACACATAATTTTATAAAATAGTATTGCTTTTGTGAGTTTTTCTAAAATAAATAAATAAATGTCGGCCATTCCTTTTACGTGTCACAAAGCTGCTAAAGACAAGGAAACGTTTATACAATTTTGTCGTGATCAAATTATGACTGAATTGTTTTCCTATCAAAAAATATAAAAGTTGTGTTATTTTTTCAGCCCAAGATGTTCAAAGAACCTGTTTTACTTTTTCCATAACATTGATTCAGTATTAGAAAATGAACTTCTGTATTTCAGATTGTGTCACTTGCTGTAGTTTTAACTGTTGCTGAAGCTGGATTTGCAGGAGCGCCCTTTGCAGCAGGACCTTATGCACATCCTGGAGTTGGTGTAGCTGGACCGTACGTAGCTGCTCCAGGAGCTCCTGTGCCGTATCCAGTCGATGGTGGTCACGATATTGATTATTACGTAAGAAAAAAATCATTTTGTGTGCTTCTCTATTCATTATATGAAGTATATCGTAACCCTGTTAACGAATTGTTCAGTTAGTACCTTTTTAAAATTAAGATCATTCTTCTGAATAAATTCTTGTAAATTATTCAGTTTAGATGTGATTTTAAATGTCTACACATACAAAACTTCAAAAACGTGTCCTTTTTATCGTTTTAGGCCAGAAGATCTTAATGGACGAGAACTTTAAAGTTTTTCGCAATACAGGGTGTTGAAATATTAAAAAAAAGTTATTCAGTTATCTCCGAAGATGCTTGATGTAGAATGAAACTTAGACTAGTGTTTTAAATAACTAAGCGTAAAAGTAGGCAAAACTGATACAAATTGATAGAAATATGCAAATCAGTGGGAGAGATCCAGGGATATTGGATGACCTACAATTTCTACACTGACGAATTTTTTGAAATTCGATTACTTCATTTAATTTGCAATTCTATTCTTTTCGAGATTTTGCTATTTTTAAATTTAAACTTTGCTTACCACACAGATGAATAAATCGAAAATACGTAGAAAACTATTCATTTAAAATTTTTTTCCAAGTACGACTTTAAATAAAATGTAATTAAAAAGAATTATTGTCATGGAATTTTTAACTTTGTAGGAATAACGTGATGTAACAACTTCCAATAAATTTAAAATGTTCTTTCGCCATTTGATGGTTACGCTGTATTTAAAATAGAATTTTGAACAAAAATTTTCTATTCAGTTTCTTTCGCGAATTGAGATAAGATTATTTTAACCAGAAACCACAATGCGTTTCGGTATCTTTGCTATTAATTGTCACAAGTGTATGCCAATTCAGAGAATCTTCTTTTTGATTAAATAAATGAGTAACACAAATTTCATTAGTCTATGTAATATATCTTCAGCGAAATTAAAAAAATTGTGAAATTTATTTAAAATATCAACATATCTCGGAAACTTGTGGTTTTCCATCAAGCTAGTTATTTAGTTAAGTTTAGGTAAGTTCAGGTAAGTTTAGTAGTTATTTCTCTTCAGTTATGACATGGGCTTAAAATATACCCTATATATCGGGTGTTGTAAACAATTTCATAAGCTGTATTTATTTTTATCTGATCTAAAAATCTAAAGATTGATGATTCTTATATACAGGGTGATTCACAACTTATCCAAAAAAAATTGGGTATAGATGCAGCCTGAGAAATGGAATCAATATTGTAAAAAAATTTTTTTAAATTCTTTTTGTTTTCGGGGAAAAAAATATTGAAGTTATAGTACATTCAACCACTACATAGCTGGATAACTGTAGTCTCTAGCGTCATTCGCCACGTGGCCTCAGCGACTCCGAATACTGAATTCGGATTTTGCAATCGTCGTTGCGATATTTACCTGTTAGCTGTGGTGTTTACAATAGGTTTTTAGTAGTTAGTATCAAAAATGGTTTGCGTATACTCGGAGTTGATGGATATCGTTTTAATTTATGGTGAAGCATTTGTGTTATGGTGAAACAAGACAACATTTGTGTTAGTTCGTAGAAACTGAGTACAACGGACCCAAATGTGTTTACACATTGGTGGAACAATTGTTGTAACATCGGGTATGTCAAATGATTTTATTATTTAAAAACACAAATTAATTTTATTAATTAATAAAGGCAAAAGCAGTTGAATTTGCCGAT